>NC_041389.1:386073283-386084340 GCF_002162155.2 Triticum dicoccoides | reverse complement strand
CACACGACCAGTTTACCCAGCTTCGGAGCTCTTCGGAGAGATAACACTCCTACTGTTGCATGTCTGAGTGTATTGAGTTCTTGCTCGGGAGCGCTGAGTGCTACAGTACGCACTAGCCGCTAACGAGACCGAGCGTGAGTGTTTTTCTGCCTTCGAACCCCCCTCTACGTTGCGCATGGGCCTCCTTTTATATGCTAAAGGGGTCACCGACAGGTGGCAACGTAGATAAGGGCAAAAATGGAAAAGGAGTTGCGGTTGGTACAGCTACCTGTACAGTGTATCATACCTAACCCTGACGGCAGGGGACAAAGGCATTAAATGCCCGTCTGCGTCGCCCAAATAGTGCAAAAAGGGACCGTCAGGGACGCCACCGCTTGCCACGATGGCTATCTTGTCAGCGTCGCTTGCCACCGCGCACCGCTGGCTGCACAGCCTCTCGCCACGCGCGCCTGGAAAGGCCCCAGGGCGACACGTTGGTGGATGCACTGGACCGTGGACATAGAGTGGTCGCTTGCCGCGGCAAGCGCCTTGCCGCGGTCGTTGTCTCGTCGCGTCTAGAAGCTTGTCGCTCACCGGGCCTTGCCGGGACGCGTGGCACGTCGCGGCAAGTTCCTTGAGATGCCTTGGTTGGCCTTCCCGGCAAGCTCCTCTTGCCGGGGCCTTGTCTCCTTGGCTGGAATACTTTGCTCTTGAATGGCTCCAAAGGAACCACGGAGGACCTTGGCGGTCACCCGGCAAGCCTTGCCGCGGGGTGCTGCGACTGCCCGTGCACAAGTTCGGGATACTAGGGTACCCCTATTCTAGTACACCGTCAGGATGTATCCCATTTCACTCAACGTGAAATGAAAGAATAGTGGAATTCGTACCGGACTTGTTCACTCACACCTATCAAGAAAAGCTTATGATGGAGCTCGGTGAGGATAGTGGCACAAAAAAATTGATGCAAAATATTAGCAAGAATCAATAATTTTGAAAGAGATTCACAAATTCGCAAGCGAAACAAGTAGACCAATAGCAATATGGCACACAGAAACACACACACGGATAGATAAATGGGGTCGTGCAACCAAGGAATGAGCACAAAATGTGGAATCCACGGAAAACGCTCGTGTTGCACAACTCAAGAGAGACGCTAATACGATTGCTCAATAGGTAGATACGACACTTGTCCACAACATATAAGATGCAAAATGGATAAAATTTCTATCCCAAGTATGTTATGTATGTATGGTTCCTGGTGTTACTCTCAATGTGATCCAAGATGATCGGATATGACAATCTTATGCAATGTGGTATGATGCTACGGCTATTGCTTACACGCTTCTTTGCTCACTCTTTTGCTTAAAAGCTTATTCTTTTTTTGTATGGCCACTTTTGCACAATGCCCAAACCAAGATAACAATTATATATATGCAGGAACAAACTTGTGACACAAGAGATGATATGATACCAATAAGATATGGTATGTATGCAATGGGAGGTGTAGATCACTAATGTGCACAAGTAACGTTGTCAGCAATACTCAATGGCTAGTCTCGATAGGCAAGTAACGGAAAATGGGCTAGGGGTTATCAATGCAATTGTTGGGGGAATATACAATGATGTCGTCGAGGTTACCGTCCATGATGACGACCTCGTGGCGATGATGAGAGGCGGTGTTGTCGATGTCAAACCATTCCTAGTTAGCCGAAACACCCTAGGTAACAAAAAAACCACAAACTCAAAATCTCAATGGCAAATGTCAAATGGTGGTAGCGGAATGTGGTGGTGGTTTTCACTCAGTAATGTGGAAGTGGAACGATGGGCTATACATGTGTCGGAGTTGAAGTTTTCGTCCCTAAGTAGCCGAAACACCTTAGGAGACACAACCACAACTAAAACAAGCTCAAACAACAATTGAGTTAAGTTGAGGTGGCGGAAGTGTATGATGGGCAAGGTTATGCGGGAATGATGGTGGTGGTTGGTGAAGAAGCAAACGTCCCTAAGTAGCCGAAACACCTTAGGAGACTCGAATCATTACTCAAGCAACCACTAATGCTATGGGGAACAAAATGGGTTAGGTTGCGGAAGTCAATGGTGGTGTAGCGGATGATATGGTGGAAGGCCTAGACAAAGATGCAGAAGTTCCAAAACTTTGTTGGAGTCAAATGGTGTTGAAACCTATCTAGGTGGATGGGGGATGTCAATAGCTACTCAACAAGCTAAAGAACGCGAAAATCAGACTCTGGATGTGAAAGTTATGGTCAAAACGGTGAAACTCGGAAGGCTGAATCGGGGTGGGGTGGTAGTACCGCTTGGGAGGGCGGTAGAACCGCTTGTGGTGCTCAGCGGTAGTACCTCTTGGAAGGGCGGTAGTACCGCTCGTGTTGGGAAAATTCGCAGATCGGGATCGGGGCGAATTTGGGGCGGAAAAGGATGGTTTCAGGGGCAAAATTGGATGGATTTCGTGGATGGAAACTTTGGGAAATGCTAGATCCACTCGAAACCAAGCAAATACATGGATCAAAATCAACAAAACATCATGAAACCAACAAATCACAAAAAAAATTGGGCTATTTTTGGTGGGGATTTTCGAATTTAGGATGAAATCAAGCAAAAGAAGGCTAGAAACAAGAGGGGTAAGGGCTCCAAATTCATGATCAACCTTGCTCTGATCGAAGATGATGTAGGGTAGAACCCTACATGCCCGATCTTTCATTAAATGGAGGGGATCCTATGAAGAACACGAAGAACACGGGGAAGAACAGAGAGAAATCACAAGGGGAAACGCTCAAGAACAAGTCCAATCACACATCCACTAGACAATCAAACACACAAGATCCAGAAGGTACATGAACAACAAAGAGAAAGATACAAGGTAAAGTTCATCTCCAAGAGGAGGTCTTGATGGGGGGTCCTACCATGAGGGGGTCTTGATGATAACCCACGGGATCTTCTCCTAGATGGAGGTCTTGGCCTCCAATGGAGTAGTCTCTCTCTCTCAAGAGGAGAAGGTAGGAGCAAAGCTCACATACAAATGAGCTATCGTATTTGCTAACCCTAGAAAGGAGGTGGAGGTGGTCTATTTACAGTCTAAGCCACAAAGTGGTAAGTGGGAGAGGGATACAAGGCCAAAGGCCCACGGCTGCGCTCAGGCAGGGCTGTAGTAACGGACCCTCGGGCGGTAGTACCGCTTACGAAGCTGAGCGGTAGTACCGCTTGTTGGGGGCGGTAGTACTGGACTTGTACCTCTCGATCACAGGGCTTGTCGAGTTGAGCGGCAGTAGGGTCGATGTTGGGTGGTAGTACAGCTTGGATGGTCCGAGCGGTAGTACCGCTTGCTTTGGGCGGTAGTACCACCCGTTCCAGACTTGGCAGATCCTTCTTCTTTCGTATTCGCTTCCATGCTTCCCTCGTAGATGGTGTAGTTGTTCCATTGCGTTCGCACTCCTCCTCGTCGTCCGTGAAGCTCCGGGAATACCTATGCATGCACACGAGTGTAGTGTCAAGTAGTATACCATCCTCAAAGGGGTCAAGTGAACACGTGTCAAGGAGAAGGTTCACCTTTATGTATGAGAAGTAGAGGTCACACGTGTCACTTGCCAAACGGACCCTTGACATGGTGATACCCGTAGGATGCACCACATCAGTAGGTGTAAGTAGCAGTAGGCGCTAGGTAAGAACCGCGTTACTGCTAAAAATAGTTGTAGCATCATAGCAGTAGCGCGGGCACCCGCGCTACTGCTAGCCCAAAATCCGGCGCTACTAGTAAGATTTTTCCTAGTAGTGGGTTGTCCCAGCAGCCTCCTACACGGTTGCCTCCGCGGCCGAAACCACGACCACTGTGCTCGGGGTGGCGGCCCAGGCGCTCGTCCCGGAGCACCCTGAGCTCCTGGAAGTCGTTGGTGTTCTAGGAGTGCATGTTATGGAAGACGCAGAATGGGCGAGCGTCCGTAGAGGGCTTATCGCAGTCACGACTGTCGGTGTTTGATACGTCTCCAATGTATCTATAATTTTTGATTGTTCCATCCTATTATATTACCCCTTTTGGATGTTTATGGGCTTTATTTTACACATTTATATCATTTTTGGGACTAACCTACTAACCAGAGGCCCAGCCCATATTGCTATTTTTTGCCTATTTCAGTATTTCGAAGAAAAGGAATAACAAACTGAGTCCAAACGGAATGAAACCTTCGGGAGCATTATTTTTGGAACAAATCTGATCCAGAGAGCCTAGAGTGCAAGTCAAGAAAGCTCTGAGGGCCCCACGAGATAGGAGGGCGCCCCCCTAGGGGCGAGCCCCCTGTCTCTTGAGCCCCCTGTCTCGTGAGCCCCCTGTCGGACCCTGAAAACATCCAGGAGCACCACGAAACACAATTTCCACCGCCGTAACCTTCTGTATCCGCGAGATCCCATCTTGGAGCCTTCGCCGAAACTCTTCCGGGGGGGGATTGACCACGGAGGGCTTCTACATCAACACCATAGCCTCTCTGATGAGTTGTGAGTAGTTTACCATAGACCTATGGGTCCATAGTTATTAGCTAGATGGCTTCTTCTATCTTTTTGGATCTCAATACAATGTTCTCCCCCTCTCTTGTGGAGATCTATTTGATGTAATCTCTTTTTGCGGTGTGTTTGTCGAGATCCGATGAATTGTGGGTTTATGATCAAGTTTATCTATGAATAATATTGGAATCTTCTCTGAATTCTTTTATGTATGGTTGAGTTATCTTTACAAGTCTCTTCACATTATCAGTTTGGTTTGGCCTACTAGATTGATCTTTCTTGCCATGGGAGAAGTGTTTAGCTTTGGGTTCAATCTTGTGGTTATCTTCCCCAGTGACAGAAAGGGTTACAAGACACGTATTGTATTGTTGCCATCGAGGATAACAAGATGGGGTTTATATCATATTGCATGAGTTTATCCCTCTACATCATGTCATCTTGCTCAATGCATTGCTCTGTTCTTATGAACTTAATACACTAGATGCATGCTGGATAGCGGTCGATGTGTGGAGTAATAGTAGTGGATGCAGGCTGGAGTCGGTCTACTTGTTATGGACGTGATGCCTATATACATGATCATGCCTAGATAACGTCATAATTATTCGCTTTTCTATCAATTGCTCGACAGTAATTTGTTCACCCACCATAATACTTATGCTCTCGAGAGAAGCCTCTAGTGAAACCTATGGCCCGCGGGTCTATCTCTTATCATATTTGCTTTCAATCTACTTTTATTTGCATCCTTATTTTCTGCATCTATATTACAAAATACCAAAAATATATTTATCTTATCATACTATCTCTATCAGATCTCACTTTCGTATGTGACCGTGAAGGGATTGACAACCCCTTTATTGCGTTGGTTGCGAGTTCTCAGTTTGTTTGTGTAGGTGCGTGGGACTTTTGAGGAGCCTCCTACTGGATTGATACCTTGGTTCTCAAAAACTGAGGGAAATACTTACGCTACACTTTGCTGCATCACCCTCTCCTCTTCGGGGAAAACCAACGCTAGCTCAAGACGCAGCGAGAAGGATTTCTGGCGCCGTTGCTGGGGAGGTCTTCGCTCAAGTCAAGACATACCAAGTACCCATCACAAACCCATTTCCCTCGCATTTACATTATTTGCCTCTCTTTTTCCTCTTCCCCCACTTCACCTTTGCCGTTTTATTCGCCTTCTCCTTTCCAATCTCCTCCTCTCTTTTCGCTTGCCGTTTTTCTGTTTGCTTGTGTGTTGGATTACTTGTTGCCATGGCACAAGATAATACCAAGTTGTGTGACTTCTCGAATACCAATAATAATGATTTCCTTAGTACTCTGATTGCTCCTCTTAATGATGTTGAGTCTTGTGAAATAAATGCTGCTTTGCTGAATCTTGTTATGAAAGATCAATTCGCCGGCCTTCCTAGTGAAGATGCTGCTACTCATCTAAACAATTTTGTTGATTTGTGTGATATGCAAAAGAAGAAAGATACGGATAACAATATTGTCAAATTGAAGTTATTTCCGTTTTCACTTAGAGATCGTGCTAAAATTTGGTTTTCGTCTTTGCCCAAAAATAGTATTGATTCTTGGAACAAGTGCGAAGATGCTTTTATCTCTAAGTATCTTCCTCCCGCTAAGATCATCACTCTTAGGAACGATATTATGAATTTTAAACAACTTGATCATGAGCATGTTGCCCAATCTTGGGAAAGAATGAAATTGATGCTTCGCAATTGCCCTACTCATGGTTTGAATTTATGGATGATCATACAAAATTTTTATGCCGGTTTGAACTTTGCCTCTAGAAATATCTTAGATTCGGCCGCGGGAGGCACCTTTATGGAAATCACGTTAGTAGATGCTACAAAATTGCATGATAATATTATGGCTAATTATTCTCAATGGCACACCGAAAGATCATCTAGTAAAAAAGTGCATGCTATAGAAGAAATTAATGTTTTGAGTGGAAAGATGGATCGACTTATGAATATGTTTGCTACTAAAAATACTCCTCTTGATCCTAATGATATTCCTTTGTCTTCCTTGATTGAGAATAATAATGAATCTATGGATGTGAATTTTTTGGTAGGAATAATTTTGGAAATAATGCTTATAGAGAAAATTTTAATGCTAGACCGTTCCATAGTAATCCCTCTAATAATTATGGAAATTCCTACAATAATTCTTATGGTAATTTTAATAAGATGCCCTCTGATTTTGAGAATAGTGTGAAAAAATTTATGATTTCTCAAAAGAATTTTAATGCTTTCCTTGAAGAAAAATTGCTCAAAGTTGATGATCTGGCTAGGAACGTTGATAGACTTTCGCTTGATGTTAATTCTCTTAAACTTGGATCTTCTTCTCCTAAGAATGATATCAATGAGTCTCTCAAAGTAATGAAAATCTCCATTGACGAGTGCAAGGAAAGAACTGCGAGATTGCGTGCTAAAAAAGAAAGCTTTATAAAACCGTGTTCTTCTAGTCTCCATGAAAATAATGATGAGGATCTTAAAGTTATTGATGCGTCTCTAATTAGATCTATGTTTTTGAATATGATTTTTGATGATTATGGGAGTGATGATGAATCAACTTTGCCTAGAAGGCGTCCCAAAAATTCGAAATCTTTAGATCATGATGCTAAATTTGGTAAAAGAGAAATTGGAGAATTTTCAACTTCTAATATTGAACCTACTATCTCGTATTTCAAGGAATTTGATTATGATAATTGCTCTTTAAAAGGTTGTATTTCCTTGTTGCAATCCGTTGTTAATTCTCCTCATGCTTATAGTCAAAATAAAGCTTTTACCAAACATATCGTTGATGCCTTGTTGCAATCTTATGATGAAAAACTGAATTTGGAAGTTTCTGTACCTACAAAACTTAATGATGAGTGGGAACCTACTATAAAGATTAGAATTAAAAATTATGAGTGTTTTGCTTCGTGTGATTTGGGTGATAGTTTTTCCCCGATTCTAGGTTTCCATGATCTTGATGATTGCTCTTTAAATTTGCACCTTGCGGATTCCACCATTAAAAAGCCTATGGGAAGGATCAATGATGTTCTTATTATTGCTAATAGAAATTTGGTGCCCGTAGATTTTATCGTTCTTGATATAGATTGCAATCTTTCTTGCCCTATTATTCTTGGTAGACCTTTCCTTAGAACGATTGGTGCGATTATTGATATGAAGGAAGGGAACATTAGATTCCAATTTACTTTAAAGAAAGGCATGGAGCACTTTCCAAGAAAGAGAGTCAAATTACCTTATGAATCTATCATGTGTGCTACTTATGAATCAAGTGCCAAAGATGGCACTAGTTAGATCTATCCTTGCTTTTATTCCTAGCTAGGGGCGTTAAACGATAGCGCTAGTTGGGAGGAAACCCAATTTTTCCTTATGTTCTTTGCTTTTGTTCCTGTTTAGTAATAAATCTTGCATCTACTCTCTGTTTAGATGTGTTTTTATCTTTTAATTAGTGTTTGTGCCAAGTAGAACCTATAGGATAAGCTACGATGATAGTTGATTTGATTCTGCTGAAAAACAGAAACTTTGCGCTCACGAGAAAAAAATCAATAAATCACAGAAACGTGATTTTGCATTTATTCTTTTTTCTTCTGATCAATAGACAAATTTTTCAGTACGTCCTATTTTGGTAGGATTTTTAGAGTTCCAGAAGTTTGCGTTAGTTACAGATTGCTACAGACTGTTCTATTTTTGACAGATTCTGTTTTTCGTGTGTTGTTTGCTTATTTCAATGCATCTATGGCTAATAAACTAATTTATAAACGATAAGGAAGTTGGAATACAGTAGGTTTAACACAGAAATAAATAAATAATGAGTTCATTGCAGTACCTTATGTGGTGGTTTTGTTTTCTTTCACTAACGGAGCTTATAAGATTTCCTGTTGAGTTTTGTGTTGTGAAGTTTTCAAGTTTTGGGTAAAGCTTTTATGGACTATGGAATAAAGGGTGGCAAGAGCCTAAGCTTGGGGATGCCCATGGCACCCCAATATATTCAAGAGTAGCCAAAAGCCTAAGCTTGGGGATGCCCCGGGATGGAATCCCCTCTTTCGTCTTCGTTCATTGGTAACTTTACTTGGAGCTATATTTTTATTCCCACATGATATGTGTTTTGCTTGGAGCGTCGTATATTATATTAGTCTTTGCTTGTTAGTTTACCACAATCATCCTTGCTTTAACACACCTTTTGGGAGAAGCCTATTTGATTAGAAGTTTCTAGAATACTCTACGTGCTTCACTTATATCTTTTGAGTTTGATAGTTTTTGCTCTAGTGCTTCACTTATATCTTTTAGAGCACGACGGTGCTGTATTAATTTTGAAGAAATTGCTAGTCTCTCATGCTTCACTTATATCATTTTGAGAGTCTTTTAGAACAGCATGGTATTTGCTATTATCATAAAGTTGGTCCTAGAATGATGAGCATCCAAGTTGGGTATAATAAAAACTATCATAGGAAGTGAATTGGATGCTATGATCAACTTGATACTTGATAATTGTTTTGAGATATGGAGGTAGTGATATTAAAGTCATGATAGTTGGGTGATTATGAATTTAGAGAATGCTTGTGTTGAAGTTAGTAAGTCCCGTAGCATGCACGTATGGTTAAAGTTGTGTAACAAATTTGAAACCTGAAGTGTACCTGGCTTGTGCATCCTTATGAGTGGCGGTCGGGGACGAGCGATGGTCTTTTCCTACCAATCTATCCCCCTAGGAGCATGCACGTAGTATTTGATTTTTGATGACTTTTGAATTTTTCCAATAAGTATATGAGTTCTTTTGACTAGTGTTGAGTCCATGGATTATACGCACTTTTACCTTTCCACCATTGCTAGCCTCTTCGGTACCGTGCATTGCCCTTTCTCACCTTGAGAGTTGGTGCAAACTTCGCTGGTGCATCCAAACCCCGTGATACGATACGCTCTATCACACATAAACTTCCCTATATCTTCCTCAAAACAGCCACCATATCTACCTATTATGGCATTTCCATCGCCATTCCGAGATATATTGCCATGCAACTTTCCACCGTTCCGTTTATCATCATCATGACATACATTACTTTTGTCATATTGCCATTGCATGTCACTCTTGATTCATTGCATCATCCCGGTACACCGCTGGAGGCATTCATATAGAGTCATATCTTGTTCTAGTTTCGAGTTGTAATTCATATGTTGTAATCAATAGAAGTGTGATGATCATCATTTTTAGAGCATTGCCCAAAGAAAAAAAAGAAAGGCCTAAAGAAAAAAAAGAAAGGACGAAAAAAAAGAAAAAAATATATAAAATAAATAAAAAGGGCAATGCTACTATCTTTTTTTCACACTTGTGCTTCAAAGTAGCACCATGTTTTTCATATAGTGAGTCTCATAAGTTATCTTTTTCATACTAGTGGGAATTTTTCATTATAGAACTTGGCTTGTATATTCCTACGATGGGCTTCCTCAAATTCCCTAGGTCTTCGTGAGCAAGCAAGTTGGATGCACACCCACTAGTTTTCTTTTGTTGAGCACTTATTTATAGCTCTAGTGCATCCGTTGCATGGCAATCCCTACTCCTCATGTTGACATCAATTGATGGGCATCTGCATAGCCCGTTGATTACCCTCGTCAATGTGAGACTTTCTCCTTTTTTGTCTTCTCCACACAATCCCCATCATCATATTCTATTCCACCCATAGTGCTATATCCATGGCTCATGCTCATGTATTGCGTGAAGGTTGAAAAAGTTTGAGATTATTTAAGTATGAAACAATTGCTTGTCTTGTCATCGGGGGTATAGAAGTTGGGAACATCTTTGTGTGACGAAAATGAAGCATAGCCTAACTATATGACTTTGTAGGGATGAACCTTCTTTTGCCATGTTATTTTGAGAAGACATGATTACTTTGATTAGTATGCTTGAACTGTTACTATTTCTTTTATCAATATAAACTTTTATTTTGTATTCATTTGGATCTGAACATTCATGCCACGTTAAAGAAAATTACATTATGAATTATGCTAGGTAGCATTCCACATAAAAAATTCTCTTTTTATCATTTACCTACTCGAGGACGAGCAGGAATTAAGCTTGGGGATGCTTGATAGATCTCCAATGTATCTATAAGTTTTGATTGTTCCATGCTATTATATTACCCTTTTTGGATGTTCATGGGCTTTATTTTACACATTTATATCATTTTTCGGACTAAACTACTAACCGGAGGCCCAGCCCATATTGCTGTTTTTTTGCCTATTTCGGTATTTCGAAGAAAAGGAATATCAAGCGGAGTCCAAACGGAATGAAACCTCCGGGGGCGTTATTTTTGGAACAAATATGATACGGAGAGCCTGGAGTGCAAGTCAAGAAAGCTCTGAGGGCCCCACGAGATAGGAGGGCGCCCCCTAGGGGCGAGCCCCCTGTCTCGTGGGCCCCTCGGGCGTCCACCGACGTACTTCTTCCTCCTATATATGTCCACGGACCACGAAAACATCCAGGAGCACCACGAAACACAATTTCCACCGCTGTAACCTTCTGTATCCGCGAGATCCCATCTTGGAGCCTTCGTCGGCACTCTTCCG
>NC_041389.1:386050109-386073085 GCF_002162155.2 Triticum dicoccoides | reverse complement strand
GGGGAATTGACCATGGAGGGCTTCTACATCAACACCATAGCCTCTCTGATGAGTTGTGAGTAGTTTACCATAGACCTACGGGTCCATAGTTATTAGCTAGATGGCTTCTTCTCTCTTTTTGGATCTCAATACAATGTTCTCCCCCTCTCTTGTGGAGACCTATTCGATGTAATCTCTTTTTGCGGTGTGTTTGTCGAGATCCAATGAATTGTGGGTTTATGATCAAGTTTATCTATGAATAATATTGGAATCTTCTCTTAATTCTTTTATGTATGATTGAGTTATCTTTACAAGTCTCTTTGAATTATCAGTTTGGTTTGGCCTACTAGATTGATCTTTCTTGCCATAGGAGAAGTGTTTAGCTTTGGGTTCAATCTTGCGATGATCTTACCCAGTGACAGAAAGGGTTACAAGACATGTATTGTATTGTTGCCATCGAGGATAACAAGATGGGGTTTATATCATATTGCATGAGTTTATCCCTCTACATCATGTCATCTTGCTTAATGCGTTGCTCTGTTCTTATGAACTTACACTAGATGCATGCTGGATAGCGGTCGATGTGTGGAGTAATAGTAGTAGATGCAGGCAGGAGTCGGTCTACTTGTTATAGACGTGATGCCTATATACATGATCATGCATAGATAACGTCATAATTATTCCCTTTTCTATCAATTGCTCGACAGTAATTTGTTCACCCATCATAATACTTATGCTCTCGAGAGAAGCCTCTAGTGAAACCTATGGCCCGCGGGTCTATCTCTTATCATATTTGCTTTCAATATACTTTTATTTGCGTCTTTATTTTCTGCATCTATATTACAAAATGCCAAAAATATATTTATCTTATCATACTGTCAGGACCCCGACTCAATGCCACATCGATCTAGCATGTAACACCTCATATCACTTTGCAGCCTCACGCACGGTATCCCCACAGGTGTCGCCTTACCTTTGCCCGGGACCGTTTGCGCCTTTTGGCACACGTATATGATAGTGTCGCTAGCATCCATATGATAAGTAGCCCGAGCTGACATGGCTAGTTGTAAACCCAAAGTGGCACAAACTTACAGGGACAGGCATCCATGACCCAGCATCGAATGTGTCGGTCATCAGCAAGTGAATCCAGGCTGTAGCACTGGGCTAGCAGGACTCCGGTGAACCGGGCTGTAGCGGGCTAACAGGACTCCGGTATTCATCGCGTGACATTTCCCCTAAGGGACAGACACAGGAACGAAGAAGGACACATGCCGGCCAGCCTAAGTGTTCCGGAGCAGTAGCAAGCTACCATGGCTCAGTGAAAGGATTAGGAGACATTTCCCGGTAAGAGAGGCTACTAAGGATAAACAACTAGATAGTCAGATCCCACACATACCAAGCATTTCAATAACATACACACAATATGCTCAATATGTGCAAATACAACATGGCATCACAACATGACTCTACAACTCAAGTATTTTATTCAGTAGGCTCCAAGGAGCGAGATATTACAATCATGGGTCTCATGACCCAACATTCAGAGCAAACAAGTCAAGCACAAGCGGAAGCTTAACATGTCTAAGTACAGACATCTATAAATGAAAAAGGCGGAGAAGTCCTTTTCCGCGGACACGGCTATTCGAATAGATCATATTAACCCTGCAGGGGTGTAATTCTTCACACATGCTCTCACCACTTCCCGCCGTTTACACGACATGTACTCGGAAACCTTCAAGCGGAATCCCAGCGAGGGTGTCAGCCACGACCTGACTAACCACACAAGTCTCTCGTCCAGGTTTATCGCCTATTCGGGTTCCATCCGCAAGGAGATCCGGCCGGGGTGTCGCTCACGGCCCCAAACGATGTGTGCAGGGTTCCCAAGCCCACCTCGACGAGTGGATCTACGCTCGGTACACCGTGCCACGGTGCCTAGTCTGTCCCAAGCCCACCTGTACCGGGTGCCACTTGGTAGACTACTAACACTACCTACAAACACCAGAAACTAGTTGCAACTCCTCGACAGAGATCATGTTGATTAATAAGTCGAGAGAGTCAATTAAGGATCCCAATGTGTGGTAGTAGCTGTTCATGGATCACAAACACAGAACTCAGTTCCTGAGGACGGCTGCAATGAGACAAGCCACCATGTACTCCTACATGGCCTCTCACCGCTACCTTTACCAAATCGTGTTCACACACTTAGCTCTCAACAGTAGGACATGTTCACACACCTCCGATTCATCCCCGATGAATCAGACCTGACACAACTCTAAGCAATAGCAGGCATGACAACAAGCATGAATGAGTAGGCACATCAGGGCTCAAACAACTCCTACTCATGCTAGTGGGTTTCATCTATTTACTGTGGCAATGACAGGTCATGCAAAGGATAAAGGGGCTCAGCTACCGCAACAAGTAACAAATGAATCGTTGTTATCCTAATGCAGTAAAAGAGAGCAGGAGCGAGAGAGTGGGTTTGTATCGGAATGAACAAGGGGGTTTTGCTTGCCTGGCACTTCTGAAGATAGCATTGAGTCTCCATCAGTGTCAACGATCACAACGTCGGAACCACGTCTATCGAGAGGGGACAAACACCGACAAACAAGGAAGAACACAATCAATGCAATGCAGCAATATGATGCATGAATTGACATGGCAATATGTTGTTGATTGAGCTAATGCAACTAACAACAAGTTAAATGGAGTTGGTATGAACACTAGGTTCAAATTCAAACTCCATATGTGATTTCTTTAATGCCATTTAATTGAATTGTCCTAAACAGTAGTCATAAGTTGTTCTAACATGCATGAAAATTGTATAGATGGATAGATTGAATTTTTATGATCATTCTTCATATATAAATTATTTCATTTGAGTTACGGTTGATTTTATATGAATTTTAGAAGTTTTGACTATTTTCTGAAATTTCCTGGATATTTAGAATTAAACTAATTCCAGAAAATGCATTACCGCGTCAGCACTACGTCAACATGACGTAAGCGAGTCAACGTGTGCAGTCCAGGTCAAACTGATCAATGGGACCCGTAGGTCAGTGACACAGCGCTGGCTAGAGTCACAGATAGGTGGGGTCGGGTCAACGGCCACATCAGCATAGTCAAAACTGACATGTGGGCCCAGTAGAATTAGATTAAACTTAATCTTATTTAGGTAGCGGTTAGGTAGGCGGTGGGGCCCGGCTGTCTATTTCACTGGAGGTTAATTAGTGGCGCAATTAGCTGCTAATGATGGCCACGTCGGCTGTCGCCAAAGCCTTGCCGGCGGCGACCAAAACGACGGCGGCTCAGCTCGGATTTGAGCTACGGGTGGTGGTTTGCCGAGCTGAGGGCACCGGGGAGTAGCTCTTGCTCGTCCGCATCCAAAGGACGGACAAGAAGCCGCGGGGTGGCCGGGAGCAGCGCCGGCGGCGAGCAAGGCGGCGGCCGGAGCACGGTGGGTTGCAGGTTTGGGGTTGCGGTGCACGAGAGGGGTAGAGGTGGGCGGCTATGGTCTCGTGGGGGTGCGCTGAGCATGCTGATGAGCTCAGACGCGTGTGGCAGCAGCTGTGGTCACGGCGGCTCCATGGACGGCGACAACGAGCTCTCGGGCGCGGCAGCGCTAGCGCTAAAGGGCGAGTTGACTGCAGGGAGAGAGGGGAAAGGCGCAGGTGCTCACGGCGGTTCTTCTGGTGCAGCTGGGTGGCTCGGGGAAGCGCTGGCGACGACGAACGGCGATGGCGATCTCGGCGACCCGAGGAGGAAGAAGATGGTGCTGACGGCGAGGCAGGGCGCCCGGCGACGTGTAGCTAGATGGGGACGAAGGAGAGGTCGTGGCGGAGCTCTGGGGCACGTCCATGGGGCTAGGGCTGGCCGGTGGCCGTGGTGTCAGTGAACGGCGGCGACGGGTGTGTTTGGTGGTGCCGCGCGGAGAGAGACAGAGGAGGGAGAAGAGGTTGAGAGAGATCAGAGAGCGAGGGGAGAAACAGAGGGGGCTGCGGGGCGTATCCAGACGCGTCGGGGGCGCCTCGGGGCAAGCAGGAGGTGGCAAGGCTGGCGTCGGCGCTCGCCACCGAGCTGCCTCAGGGCGAGGGGGAGGAAGACGACAGAGCGGAGGAGGTGGGCTGGGTCGGCCAGCTCAGATGGGCCGCACAGAGCAGGGCCTCTCGGGTGTAGGTAAGCACCAGGTAACTCTCTCTCTCTCTTTTATTTCTGTTTTTCTATTTCTGACATTTGTTTTAATTTGGTTTTTGAACCAAACTAATTTTATTGCTTCTGATAAATTTTGCAGGGACTAAAAAGGATTATTCCAAAGCCCCTCAACAAAAATCAGAATTATTGGAGCAATAAATTATTTATAGTATCTATTTCCTCCAATTCAAATTACAATATGCGTTAATTCAACAATCCAAAATGTCATGCAAAAATGTGCATCACCTCTGGTTGCTGTTTCCAGCATTTTCCAAAAATGATGAACATTTTTAAAGGCCATTTGGGTTCACTGAAAAATATTTTAGTTGAACCTGGTGGATTCCTTTTTATGCTAGGGTTTGAACATCCCCCATTTCGAGTTCATTTGAAAAGTTAAACATGATGCACACATGAAGGGCTAGCCTACTGCATACCAGGACCAGGGATGTGACAACTCGCCCCCACTAAACAAGAATCTCGTCCCGAGATTCAAGTGTAGGGTATGATGAAGGGGGGACGCAAACTAACACAATCTTCACGATCCAGGTTGCACTTCATAGGGGCGTTGATTCAGTCACCATCATTGTCTTGTCGTCTTGCTCTGAGAACTCCAACTAACATGACAATGAGAGGGAAAAGAAAACTCTAGAGGGATCGATCTTATCGAAGGTCGAACAACTCATGATCAACTCACGGAGTGGGACATTGAAACATCTCTCGAGCTGAGACACAAAGCATTCGTCCAGAGGGATGGAGTGAAACACATGACAAAGGGTCACTAGGTAGACAACCATTCCACACTTAAGAAGGTGGTAAACGATTGTCAATGTAGCGAGGAGTTGAGTTGCCATGATACCATAACGGGGCACCTTAGGGAAGGTGACTTGTAGAAGTATCCCCTTAAGTGGCAAAAAGAATTACCTTTGATTTAGAGATCATTGAGATTCTCTATACCAGCCTAAGGCAATTCTCGAGCGGTCATTTGGAGGTGGTCGGTAGAATGACATGCTTGGATTAGAATGGATGATGTGGATTACCTTGTTGAAAACAACACAGGGATGACTTTAATAACTGAGAAGCTCAACAGTAGAGAGTGAGTCCACTGTTTGAGAAGTTATAGCATAACCGAGGAAGCTGAGAGCAAACCCAGTTGGTGTTGGTGATAACACCTAGCGCTTGAGCGTGCTCTCAAGAACTTGAGCATTTCCATATTCATCAAGGTATTACCAATATCCGTGTCAAGGATCCTGGCAACACAACATGCTACCATGATGGAGAGTGATGGACGATGCAGATGCATAGGAAGATAACAACTTCTCAGATTTCACCTTGGCGGGCCAAGGGGACAAAATCTGGATGATCGACCGAGAGACATTTAGCACTTCGCTTCTAATGTTCTCCTTGATGTGCTAGCGTAATCCATTTATTAAAATGGTTTGATATCTAGAGAATCAAGTAAAAGGTCGGACTTCAGGAGCACAAAAATCCATAAGGAATAACTACGGAAGTAGATCCTGCGAGATCCTTATGGGGATGTGACCAACTTCCTCAAACAGGATATACAATAATAGGCCTTCCGGCTGGGTGTGTTGGCCACGACATCCACTTCACCGGTTATCGAGTGACCAATATTATAGTTCTTGGGAGATGTTCCAACCATCATATCTGCCTGAGATTCAGATCTGGTTGGTGTTAGGATATTCCAGACAACATGTCTAGAAAATAAAGGTTGCAACACAAGTCGGCGAGATGACGTTGCGAGATTCTCGGGAAAATAGACTATGATAGCAAGCTCCAAAACATCAGCTGGTTCTGCTACATGCATGTGAACATGATGTCCAAGACAAACATAACCACATAGTAGTCTTATGATAAAACACTACCGAGTTCTGGTTGGGAACCATCATTGGGGATATCGAAGTCCTTACATAAGTCATATGATTAGCTCTTATGAAGAAACTTCTTCTCCTTGAACAATTCAATCAGTGGATTGGTGTGCTAGGGACACATATGGAATGAAGGTTGCGAGCCTGTCAAACCATAGCATACTTCGCACATGCATGACTGACTTGGGATGGTACCAGGGAAACAAAAACAATCTTTCTCGAACTCACGGCGGTAACTTGCTCCAAATGCACGTGAATCAGAGAAAGTCACTGGTTTCATCCAACATATTCTTCACGAATGGGACATGAAGATAATGCTTATAAAAGTTTCCATCACTAGGTTGATGTTCAACATGAATCATGGGGGAGACAAAATGCTGCTGATGGGCTCAACAGTAACTCATCGGAATTTCCATATCACTAGACTTCCGCCATCATGTGAACAAGGTGATAGTATTGGTCAGACCAAAAGATATAATGGTGTATGCTCGAGGGACAGCCATGAGTAAGACAACATTACGAACATCGTTGGTTCTGATTTGATTTGATGATAGCCCATACTCAAATCAAAGTTTTTATAAGACAATAGGTCCAATAACTGATCACAGGGACCAATCGATGAAGATATCATCTTTCTTCAAGTAACACACCAACACCAGGATATCCCTTTGAAACGAACTAAGTTAGGTAAGCTTTTATCTTCCACTCTCCAAGTTGTCGTTTAGCTTAACCAACTAGCTCAGGGGTATCCAACACGGATTCTTGGAGCAAGGGTGGTTTACAGGAATAAACCAACTTGATCACGAACTCAACATAGCGGTCAGGTGACAACCTGGTAATACTTCCGACAAGATATATGGAAAATCACGAACCACCGATATGTCACTAAGCTCGAGAACAATCTTGCTTTTCAGGGCAAGACGATATGATCAAATGAGCGAGGATTTGACAAAATCCTAACTCATCAATCAAAGAGTGCATCAGGAAATAAGGACTAGGTAGCACAATCTATATTAGAATGATGATTCAAGAATCAACACGCTAAGAATGAAATTATTGTCCATTAATCACTATGCAACATGGTTGCTAGGAATATAGATTTCACACATCACGATTCACTTGTCAGCACTCCGGTTGCGACAACACGGAACCGAGGAATGAATAATGATGGCGAGAAGTATCACTACGTCAAGAATCCATAAGAGAAGGTGCAATCCTCATGACATTCCTGACATAAAGTGGGTAATACTTCAGGGTAAAACAGAACAATAGCTGGATTGGCATTTTGATCTATGGAATACAACAACTTTGACCCAATCCTGGATATGGATGAGGTACTGGAGTTTGTTTCTCCTAGTCATTCTGGAATAGAATGGCTTGACGAACCATAAGAATAATAGGCATCGATGAACGATTGCACGCATACTCTTGACTATCAATTGGTAGACGAAGGTCGGAAGACAATAAAGCGGGACAACTCAAAGGAACATACGGTTTTCTGAGTTGTGGATGCATAGATTAGTATGTCGAGCAAAGCTCAACATTTCTTCCGGATAACCCATGCAGAACAGGTAGGACTGGCAGGGTCACAATATAGAATGGAGAACTCATCGAGATCACTCTGGTTGTGATCTTTTGGTTCAAAGAACTTCTGCCATAAACAGTTCATAGTATTTGGAAGAAGGAAATACCACGGACCTCGAGGACTAACGCAAAGGTTACTAATAACCTAAGGGAGCTAGCAATTACTATCAACATGAAGTAAGTAGGGTGAATCTTGGGTTCAAAACCCAGGAATAGAATACCTACTACTAAGTGGCATCACGGGATTCTTTCGAGAATAAAGGCCAGAATCATCACACTGGGATCACAAAACATGGCTAGACTACTAGATGATCCCCTAAGACACCTAGGGTCATAATAAAACTCCAACATATATGTCGAGGCAATAGAGTACCTCAACTCAACAATTTGTGTGATTAACCTGGCATAGAAGAACATTGAAACCAGAGGGAAGGGATTTTGCAAGTGCATCAGATTGTTTAGAAACCTGGGATGACTCGGACAGTATAACGGTTGTAAATGCTTGAAAAGATTTGAGATATGCTGCCAATATGGTGGCCTAACCACTCAGAAGCACAATATCAAGGTTTCGAGATCAACTATGAACATACAGAAGATAGTAGGAGCTGAACTCAAGTTTAGAACCATCACTCCTATAGGTCTACGGATTAGTAACACGTGATCCTGATAGAAAGAAGAGAAAGCCTAGTTCTTAATCCCCGTAGAAGAGAAGAGGTTGACTCAGATCTGAAGGGCATAAGGTATAAGGAGTAAAAAAAGAGCCTTATGTTCCATCCCACAATCAATTCCCTTATATAACTAAAGAATTTCTAGACTCAACTTCGACCAGTTTGGCTTAGTAATCCTACAGGCAGTCAGGCTCTGATACCAAAGCTGTCAGGACCCCGACTGATTGCCACATCGATCTAGCATGTAACACCTCATATCACTTTATGGCCTCACGCACGGTATCCCCATGGGTGTCGCCTTACCTTTGCCCGGGACCATTTGCGCCTTTTGGCACATGTATATGATAGTGTCGCTAGCATCCATATGATAAGGAGCCCGGGATGACATGGCTAGTTGTAAACCCAAAGTGGCACAAACTTACAGGGACAGGCATCCATGACCCAACATCGAATGTGTCGGTCATCAGCGAGTGAATCTAGGCTGTAGCACTGGGCTAGCAGGACTCCGGTGAATCGGGCTGTAGCGGGCTAACAGGACTCCGGTATTCATCACGTGACATTTCCCCGAAGGGACAGACACTGGAACGAAGAAGGACACATGTCGGCCAACCTAAGTGTTCCGGAGCAGTAGCAAGCTACCATGGCTCAGTGGAAGCACTAGGAGACATTTCCCGGTAAGAGAGGCTACTAAGGATAAACAAATAGATAGTCAAATCCCACACATACCAAGCATTTCAATAACATACACACAATATGCTCGATATGTGCAAATACAGCATGGCATCACAACATGACTCTACAACTCAAGTATTTTATTCAGTAGGCTCCGAGGAGCGAGATATTACAATCATGGGTCTCATGACCCAACATTCAGAGCAAACAAGTCAAGCACAAGCGGAAGCTTAACATGTCTGAGTACAGACATCTATAAATGAAAAAGGCTGAGAAGCTTGACTATCTACCAGATCCTGCCGAGGGCACAAGATCGTAGCTGAGGTAACAAGCTAAACGTCGAAGTCCACGCGGTACTACTAGCGAGACTGAAGTCTGTCTGCAAAAACATAAATTAAGCAACGTGAGTACAAATGTACCCAGCAAGACTTACATCAGATCTAACTACATATGCATCATTATCAACAAGGGGATGGTGGGGTTTAACTGCAGCAAGCCAGCTTTGACTCGGTGGCTATCCTGAACTACGACTACAAGTAACTCTTTTGAGGTGGCGCACACGAGTCCACATATTCACCATATCAATACACCACTATGGATCCGCTCCCGTCTCCCTATGAGAACGCCATCCATAGCACTCACGCTTATCTTGCGCATTTTAGAGTATCCACTTTCACTTTTCTATGAACTGTACAGGCAACCCAGAAGTCCTTTTCCGCGGACACGGCTATTCGAATAGATCATATTAACCCTGCAGGGGTGTACTTCTTCACACACGCTCTCACCACTTACCGCCGTTTACATGACATGTACTCGGCAACCTTCAAGCGGAAGCCCAGCGAGGGTGTCGGCCACGACCTGACGAACCACACAAGTCTCTCGTCCAGGTTTATCGCCTATTCGGGTTCCATCCGCAAGGAGATCCGGCTGGGGTGTCGCTCACGACCCCAAACAATGTGTGCAGGGTTCCCAAGCCCACCTCGACGGGTGGATCTACGCTTGGTACACCGTGCCATGGTGCCTAGTCTGTCCCAAGCCCACCTATACCTGGTGCCACTTGGTAGACTACTAACACTACCTACAAACACCAGAAACTAGTTGCAACTCCTGGACAGAGATCATGTTGATTAATAAGTCGAGAGAGTCAATTAAGGATCCCAATGTGTGGTAGTAGTTGTTCATGGATCACAAACACAGAACTCAGTTCCTGAGGACGGCTGTAATGAGACAAGCCACCATGTAGTCCTACATGGCCTCTCACCGCTACCTTTACCAAATCGTGTTCACACACTTAGCTCTCAACAGTAGGACATGTTCACACACCTCCGATTCATCCCCGATGAATCAGACCTGACACAACTCTAAGCAATAGCAGGCATGACAACAAGCATGAATGAGTAGGCACATCAGGGCTCAAACAACTCCTACTCATGCTAGTGGGTTTCATCTATTTACTGTGGCAATGACAGGTCATGCAAAGGATAAAGGGGTTCAGCTACCGCAGCAAGTAACAAATGAATCGTTGTTGTCCTAATGCAGTAAAAGAGAGCAGGAGCGAGAGAGTGGGTTTGTATCGGAATGAACAAGGGGGTTTTGCTTGCCTGGCACTTCTAAAGATAGCATTGAGTCTTCATCAGTGTCAACGATCACAACGTCGGAACCACGTCTATCGAGAGGGGACAAACACCGGCAAACAAGGAATAACACAATCAATGCAATGCAGCACTATGATGCATGAATTGACATGGCAATATGCTGTTGATTGAGCTAATGCAACTAACAACAAGTTAAATGCAGTTGGTATGAACACTAGGTTCAAATTCAAACTCCATATGTGATTTCTTCAATGCCATTTAATTGAATTGTCCTAAACAGTAGTCATAAGTTGTTCTAACATGAATGAAAAGGGTACACATGGATAGATTGAATTTTTCTGATCATTTTTCATATATAAATTATTTCATTTGGAGTTATGGTTGATTTTATATGAACTTTAGAAGTTTTGACTATTTTCTAAAATTTCCTGGATATTTAGAATTAAACTAATTCCAGAAAATGCATTACCGCGTCAGCACTATGTCAACATGACGTAAGAGAGTCAATGTGTGCAGTCCAGGTCAAACTGACCAATTGACCCGTAGGTCAATGACACAGCGCTGGCTAGAGTCACAGACAGGTGGGGTCGGGTCAACGGCCACATCAGCATAGTCCAAACTGACATGTGGGCCCAGTAGAATTAGATTAAACTTAATCTTATTTAGGTAGCGGTTAGTTAGGCGGTGGGGCCCGGCTGTCTGTTTCACTGGAGGTTAATTAGTGGCACAATTAGCTGCTAATGATGGCCACGTCGGCTGTCACCGGAGCCTTGCCGGCGGCGACCAAAACGACGGCGGCTCAGCTCGGATTTAAGCTACGGGTGGTGGTTTGCCGAGCTGAGGGTACCGGGGAGTAGCTCTTGCTTGTCCGCATCCAAAGGACCGGACGAGAAGCCGCGGGGTGGCCGGGAGCAGCGCCGGCGGCGAGCAAGGCGGCGGCCGGAGCACGGTGGGTTGCAGGTTTGGGGTTGCGGTGCATGAGAGGGGTAGAGGTGCGCGGCTACGGTCTCGTGGGGGTGCGCTGAGCACGCTGATGAGCTCAGACGCGGGTGGCAGCAGCTGTGGTCGCGGCGGCGCCATGGACGGCGGCAACGAGCTCTCGGGCGCGGCAGCGCTAGCGCTAGAGGACTAGTTAGACTGCGGGGAGAGAGGGGAAAGGCGCAGGTGCTCACGGCGGTTCTTCTGGTGCAGCTCGGTGGCTCGGGGAAGTGCCGGCAATGACGAACGGCGATGGCGATCTCGGCGACCCGAGGAGGAAGAAGATGGTGCTGACGGCGAGGCAGGACGCCCGGCGACGTGTAGCTGGATGGGGACGAAGGAGAGGTCGTGGCGGAGCTCTAGGGCACGTCCATGGGGCTAGGGCTGGCCGGTGGCCGTGGTGTCAGTGAACGGCGGTGACGGGTGTGTTCGGTGGTGCCGCGCGGAGAGAGACAGAGGGGGCTGCAGGGCGTATCCAGACGCGTCGGGGGCGCCTCGGTGGCAAGGGAGGTGGCAAGGCTGGCATCAGCGCTCGCCACCGAGCTGCTTCGGGGCGAGGGGGAGGAAGACGACAGAGCGGAGGAGGTGGGCTGGGTCGGCCAGCTCAGATGGGCCGCACAGAGCAGGGCCTCTCGGCTGTAGGTAAGCGCAGGTAACTCTCTCTCTCTCTTTTATTTCTATTTTTCTATTTCTGACATTTGTTTTAATTTGGTTTTTGAACCAAACTAATTTTATTGCTTCTGATAAATTTTGCAGGGACTAAAAAGGATTATTCCAAATCCCCTCAACAAAAATAAGAATTATTGGAGCAATAAATTATTTATAGTGTCTATTTGCTCCAATTCAAAATACAATATGCGTTAATTCAACAATCCAAAATGTCATGCAAAAATGTGCATCACCTCTGGTTGCTGTTTCGAGCATTTTCCAAAAATGATGAACATTTTTGAAGGCCATTTGGGTTCACTGAAAAATATTTTAGTTGAACCTGGTGGATTCCTTTTTATGCTAGGGTTTGAACATCCCCCATTTTGAGTTCATTTGAAAAGTTAAACATGATGCACACATGAAGGGCTAGCCTACTGCATACCAGGACCAGGGATGTGACACATACTATCTCTATCAGATCTCACTTTCGTAAGTGACCGTGAAGGGATTGACAACCCCTTTATTGCGTTGGTTGCGAGTTCTCAGTTTGTTTGTGTAGGTGTGTGGGACTTTTGAGGAGCCTCCTACTGGATTGATACCTTGGTTCTCAAAAACTGAGGGAAATACTTACGCTACACTTTGCTGCATCACCCTATCCTCGTCGGGGAAAACCAACGCTAGCTCAAGACGTAGCAGTGTTAAAACCAGTAGATCTCAGGTAGGGGGGCCCAAGCTATGTGTCTGAGGATCGATGGTAACAATGGACAAAGGGACACCGTGTTTACCCAGGTCCGGGCCCTCTTAAAGGAGGTAAAACCCTATGTCATGCTTGATTGTATTCGATGAGTATAGGGGTTACAAGAGTTGATCTACCTCGAGATCGTAATGGCTAAACCCTAGATTGTCTAGCCTATGAATGTTATCCTCCTCCGTCCAGTCTAAACCCTCCGGTTTATATAGATACCAGAGGGGCCTAGGATTGTACAAAGTCGGTTTACAGAGAAAGGAAATAGAATATCTGAACACCTAATCTTGTCGTTCATGCATACAGGAGTCCAAACCGGACATGGAAGGTGGTCTTCTTCCTTCATCTTCACAGCCCATCAGTCCGGCCCATATTGAATAGGTCGGACGCCCGAGGACCCCCTAGTCCAGGACTCCCTCAGTAGCCCCTGAACCAGTCTTCAATGACGATGTATTCGGCGTGCAGGTTGTCTTCGGCATTGCGAGGCAGGTTCCTCTCCATGAATACCATACATCAGCTTTCCCTTATAAAAGAACTGTATCCGGCTCTGTATAACTAACACAACCATTAGCCGCGAAGGCAGAATATAGAAAATAGGAATAGTGTCTTTACTGACAACTTTTTCTGGCGAAGCTTTACACTTGACTCTTCAGTGTTTTAAATCATTTTCACACTCCTCATTTCAAGTTTCGAGGTCTGGCCCCCTCAGCCCGTCTTATCAAAACAGAGATCGTACCCACTTATTACGGGATTCTCATCAATGGGATTTGGGTAACCCAACCGATCATGGCGCACACTCTTATTGGGAATAGGCGAGTTTTAAGGCCTAAGTGGGGAGACGGTTGGCATTTTCATTGCCTATAAGAAGGCAAAAGATTCCTCCTTTCTTCCTGACGCCTTCTTCCAACCTCTGCCTTCCAATCTCCCAAGCTCCAGCACTCGAAAAAGCTCTTGTCTTCCTCACCGCGACCACCTTCTCTAGCCATGGCCGGGTTAGGCTCCAATGGCAAGTGGGAGGCCTCCTCCGTCACAGAGAAGGACGTGAAGGAACTCCGGAGCGCGGGGTACCTAGTCGCAAACATTGCGCACAGGCTCCCCGACAAGGACCAAGTCATCCCCACTCCGGCACTCGGTGAAAGGGTTGTGTTCCTCCCCCATTTTCTTAGAGGGGTAGGGTTTCCCCTCCACCCCTTCGTCCGTGGCCTTATGTTCAACTACATGCTATATTTCCATGATCTAGCCCCGAATTCTTTCCTCCACATATCGGTGTTCATCATCGTGTGTGAGGCTTTGCTCCGCATCCCACCACACTTCGGCCTATGGCTCAAAGTATTCAATGTGAAGCCGAAGGTGATCGACAGACAGCATGCGGACTGTGGCGGGGCCATGATAAGCAAGTTGCCCAATGCCACATGGCCTAAAGGGGCTTTCATCGAGACTGTCATGGTCTGGCAGCAGGAGTGGTTCTACATCACCGAACTCCGCCGCGCCAACTGGGCAGCAATTACGGAGTTCAGATCTGGACCCCCACGAGGCTCACCTCATGGATAACTAAGGGCCTCGATTGGGGGTCCCAGACGGAGGTGCAGATGCTGCAGAAGCGCATCATCAACGTGCTGGGCAAAAACATCGGTCTCACCAACGTGGTGACGATCATGCTCTTCCACCGCGTCCTCCCCTGCCAACGCCGGGCCTCCCACATGTGGGAGTTTAATCCGGAGGAGCCGTGGACCCTGAAGAGCTTTTTCAGCACTATGCACGGAGAGATATGGAAGCTGCTCTTAAAGGCCTAGAAGAGCTGGCCCATGAAGACCGAGGACGTCGGGCTCAACATCGAGAATCCGGCCACTCGGTAAGTATTAACCTTTTTGAAGACGTGTTCGATCAATGCTTTAATCCATAGGAATCTTTATCATCCCCTTCCTCTCAGGGCTGGACAGCAAAGGCAGAGCGGATCGACAGCCGGCTCCGCTGCTAGAATACCTAGCCACTCCCCAGCTAACGAAGATGATGGTCCTGGTGCTCTATCAGGCGCCGGAGAAGAAGGGTGGCGGAGCCCAAGGGTGGCCTCCACCATAGAGGCCCTTCAGACGCTATGTCCGGAGAGACCGAGATCGTCTCCTCCCATGAGGGAGACGAGGACGAAGAGGAGGAGGAGGAGGAGGTGGAGAGCAATTTCCTCCACAAGGAGAGGAAGAAGAAGAGGACGGCCTTCGAAAACCCAGAGGGGGCAGCGCCGAAGAGAGGGAAGATAACCCTTTCGGTCAGTTCGGACTCAGAGTCTGAACACACCTCCAAGAGAGCCCCCAAGGCGAAGCCCCTGGCCGCATCATAAGTATCCGAAATCTTACTTGTTCTGTTTCTACTTACCTGCCTCTGTCATGTAAGTTATATTATTGTTTGGTTATTAGCCCTCCCCGTGATATTTCGAACACCCCATCATCGGAGGGGAACTCTTTGTCGCATGAGCAGGAGGAGAGTGACGCGCCGTCATGAGCCCCTTCGCCTACCTCCATGGAGGACATCGAGGTGTTGTCACGAAGGACTTCTCCTGGCCTAGGAGGGGCGGACGAGGACGTCGAGAAGTTGCTTGAGGTTAATACCTCGGCCGCCCAAGACCTGGGGGAGGCGACCCCAAGGACCACTAACAACGGGGAGCTCCATCGGTCCGGGCCCCTGCCGCACACCATTCCGAAGTCCAATGCAGCTCCGGGAAGGGATGCGCAGCCCCCTTCGATAGAGCGGAGATGAGCAGCGGCTCCAACAGTGGCCTCCACTAATCCGGAGGCTGCTCATGCTCTGGAGGAAGCGCTACAACGTGCTTCCATCATGGAGGAGCACCACACCCTGATGGGTGCGGTTATGGAAAAGGTTCAGTCTATGAAAAGCAGACTGAACGAAACCTTCAACAACCTACTAAGGGCTTTGAGGTATGCGACTTATTTCTAAACAGATTTACCATATGCAAAGGATAATCCTGCATATAGATAGTATCCCCTGAGACTCTGTCCGGATTAGAACAATCCGGACAGAGGATCCCAAGATAATTCAGACACTAATATAATGTGCTAATGTGTGTGATAGGCATCCATGTTGGCGGCTACCGCCTAGGCCGCAGAGGTTTCTGAGCTTAATCGGAAGCTACGAGTGGCCAATGAGGAGGTCGACCGCATCAACTAGTGGTTCGAGGGGACGCAAGGTATGCAAATTTTATATATCAGAAGTGATATGTATGGTGAGTCTTTGAACTCATTGGATTTTATGATTATGATCGCAGTTGGCGCAGCAGAGGTCAAGTCCCTCAAAGGCGCGCTTGCCCAAGCCAACAAGGAGGCGGAGGCGAATAAAGCAGCCGCTGACAAGGCGGCTAAGAAGCTGGAGGCAGAGCAAACTGCCCGCCGTCAACATGAAGCTCGGGTGGCCGAAGTCGAGCAAGAGCTCAAGGACACCATTAGCAAGTGTGAGTCCTTGGAGCAGAAGACTTCGGACCAAGCATCCGAACTTGCCAAGGCTCTCCAGGATGTTAAGGAGGCCCGGGTTGAGTCCTAGAGTGCTCGACAGGAGATCTAGCAGGCGAGGCAGATAGCGGCTGGTAAGGCCTTTCTTCTGCAGAGTAAATTTGGAAGTAGGAGGTATATCTTGCTAACCCGAGTTTGGAGTTCTCTAGGCGCATTTGCGGATCTTCCGAGGAGTGTCGCCAACGCCGCGTAGTTCTTCCGAGCCGAGGAGGGGAGCTCAACCGGGAAGTTGTTCTGGTTGCAGTATCTTGCTCCAAAGCATCCGACGCCCCTCAGCGACCAGCTGAAGCAGCTGACCAAGCTGCATACGGTGGCCGGCTTGGCCATGAAGGATATAATAGTCCAACTTTGGCCAGCCGAGCCCATGCCCAGTAGGTACTTCGGCCTCGTGAAGCGGCTTGCCAATGTGTGTCCTCGGATCGACACCATAAAGCGGTCGGCCTGCATAGGAGGTGCCCGGATTGACTTCGCCCATGTCAAGATGCAATTGGCAAAGATGAAGGCCACTGAAGTGGCGACCGCAGGTCTGCCGGAGGGCAATGATCATCGGAGGCCAGAGAGGCACTTTGAAGATTTTCGATTAAATGTACTCGGGTGGAAGAAACTATGTTATGAATCCGCGCTATAATTGCGCCTTTTGTGTTAATTTAACCTCCTATGTGGCTATTTATTATTTATATTTCTGAAGGTTGCCAATCGTTGGCTTCGCCCCCATGTAAATATTATAGGGGTGTTCGTGAACGCATGGGCGCACTTTATCCAACATCTTGGTCCGTAGAGGAGGCGTCCGCGAGGTAAACTAGGCAATCAGACTATGCTGCTTTATTACCTTCACTTAGCCATAGGAGTCTATTGACGGGGCTAAGTACTGGCCCCTGTTGCATTGAGCGGCCATCCGGATTACGGTGCCTTTGCAACGCGGCTGGACGAATACCAACCCCTCGTATGACACGGCAAGAATCGCTAACGATCTGTAGTATAATACTAAGTCACCGGATCGCTGACCAGCTCTCGCTTATCCTGGCGGTCAGTTTTTGGCTTTGTCTACTGAGGTACTTAACTGGAGGAACCAGAAATACAATCGCAGTAGTTCTCCCTTTACTACCTTAGCCGAACTAGCGGAACGTAAGGTGGTAAGCACAGGATCCAGGCAACCCAACTATAGACCAGAGGCATGATTTGGAACCGATACATATAATGCAATATCTGGGATGCCGAAGAGTTCCCAATTGGTGTTCGGACTTTAGAATGTGCAAGACCGAATACAGCCCCCGGAGCGAAGGGCGGGCTAAAGCACGTACGTGAATCAGAAGTAAGGAGGGAATACAGATGATAATATAACATAAGTACCGAACAAAAGGTGGTGATCACTTGCTTCCTTTATATCCTTATAAATACATCAAGACATGTTTAGACATATAATGCCATGAATATTGAGGTCATGTTACATGCCAAAAATTTACATAAGGGAAAGGTTTACACAGGGCCTTAAACTAATGGTTTGAAGATCCCAATGGTACCCTGTCGCACGTCTGCTCCATTTCTCCTTAGTAGTGAGTCCTTTGAAAGGAGGTGTAATATGGTTGTCTGTAGAGAAGAGAAAGAGGGACGGAAGAGGGAGCCCTCATGCAACCATACAACTTTTTTAGGTTTTCAAAAGAACCTGCAGTGAAAGAGAAAAAAAGGTATGTTAGGTCCGAATAGGGTCGAGCCGTACTATGGACCTTTCCCGCGGTATGCCTCCGGCATTGCCCAAGGTATTTTAAGTGCGTACTTATGTACGTGCGCGGTACATATACCGCGGCCTTATGGGGCAGTGGATGGAGGCATGACTGCTATTCGAGGTCCGGGTCCGCCGAGCTATCTCCATGAGGTGCGGACCTGACCTTTTTGGCAATGTCATTGGTCTTGATGGCCGATGAATTGTTCGGCTTGATGAGGCCACCGTACACCTCGGCTGCTAGGGCCGCGGTGTGCTCTTCGATACGGATGGAGCGCTCCATATTTCCATTAACTATGATGATGCCCCACGGTCCGGGCATTTTAAGCTTTAAATAAGCGTAGTGCAGGATGGCATTGAAACGGGCGAAAGCGGTTCGTCCGAGAAGTGCGTGATAGCCACTGCGGAAAGGGACGATATGAAAGATCATTTCTTCATTATGGAAGTAGCCCGAAGAGCCGAATACCACTTCCAGTGTTAATGAGCCCACGCAACAGGCCTCCTCGCCGGGAATCACTCCTTTAAAGGTGGTGTTACTTGGCTTGATTCTTGACAGGTCGATGCGTATTTTGCGGTTGGTATCTTGATATATCAAGTTAAGACTGTTGTCGCCGTCCATATGGACTCTAGTGAGATGGTATCCGTCGATGATAGGATCGAGTACCAGGGCGGTTCAACCCCAGTGATAGATAATGGTTGGGTGATCCCTGCGATCAAAGGTGATCGGATAGGCAGACCATGGATTGAATTTTGGGGCGACATGCTCTTTGGTGTAGACGTCCCTTAGTGCGCGCTTGCGCTCCCTTTTAGGTATGTGAGTGACGTAGATCATGTTCACTATTTTTACTTTGGGGGAAAACTGCTTTTGACCCTCGGTGTTTGGCTGACGGGGCTCGTCGTCGTCCTCGCTTGGAGGTCCCTTCCCCTTGTGTTCGGTATTTAACTTACCGGCCTATTTGAAAGCCCAGCAATTTTGATTGGTGTGGTTAGCAGGCTTGTTAGGGGTGCCATGAATTTGACAGGGCCTTGATACATCTCCAATGTATCTATACTTTTTTATTGTTCCATGCTGCTATATTATCATTCTTGGATGTTTTAAACTCATTTTATATCATTTTTGGTACTAACCTATTGACATAGTGCCCAGTGCCAGTTGTTGTTTTCTGCATGTTTTTTCCATCGCAGGAAATCAATATCAAACGAAGTCCAAACAACAAAACTCCTGGAGGATTTTTTTGGGCCAGAAGAAAGACAGTGGGCCAAGGAAGCACCCGAGGGGCTGCTCGAGGGGAGCAGCACCTACCAGGGCACGCCAGGAGGCCCAGGCGCGCCCAGGTGGGTGCTGCCCACCTCGGGTGCCCTCCGAACCGCCTCTTTGCTCTATAAATACCCAAATATTCCAAAAACCCTAGGGGAGTCAACGAAATATTGATCCAGCCACCGCAGAGTCCAGAACCACTAGATCCAATCTAGACACCGTCATGGATGGGTTCACCACTTCCATTGGTGCCTCTCCTATGATGCGTGAGTAGTTCTTTGTAGACCTACGGGTCCATAGTTAGTAGCTAGATGGCTTCCTCTCTCTCTCTCTCTCTCTATCTCTTGATTATCAATACAATGGTCTCTTGGAGATCCATATGATGTAAGTCTTTTGGCAATGTGTTTGTTGGGATCCGATGAACTTTGAGTTTATGATCAGATCTATGTTATTATCCATGAAAGTTATTTGAGTCTTCTTTGATCTCTTATATGCATGATTGCTTATAGCCTCGTATTTGTTCTCCGATATTTGGGTTTTGTTTGGCCGACTTGATCTATATATCTTGCAATGGGAAGAGGTGCTTTGTAGTGGGTTCAATCTTACGGTGCTTGATCCTAGTGACAGAAGGGGAACCGACACGTATGTATTGTTGCTACTAAGGATAACAAGATGAGATATATATATCTGCCGCAATAGATAAACAGATCTCGTCTACAACATGTCATCGTTCTTATTGCATTACTCCGTTTCTCGTGAACTTAATACACTAGATGCATGCTGGATAGCAGTCGATGTGTGGAGTAATAGTAGTAGATGCAGGTAGGAGTCGTCCTACTAATCTTGGACGTGATGCCTATATTATAATTGCCTGGATATCGTCATGATTATTTGAAGTTCTATCAATTGCCCAACAGTAAGTGTTTTCCCACTGTTTGCAAGTTTTCTCGAGAGAAGCCACTAGCAAACCTATGACCCCAGGTATCTTTTCATCATATTTGCCTTTGCGATCTATTTTCCCTTGCATTTATTTTTAGATCTATTAAACCAAAAATACAAAAATATCTTGGTGCAAGTTATTTGTTCCGCGATCTATTTATCCTATCTACCACTTTTACCTCACGTCATTTGCCTATCTTGAGGCGCCATATCCGAAAGGGATTGACAACCCCTTTAACAGGTCGGGTTGCGAGTATTTGTTATTTGTGTGCAAGTGTTGTTTACATGGTGTGAGGAGGTTCTCCTACTGATTTGATAACCTTGATCTCTGATACGTCTCCGTCGTATCTACTTTTCCAAACACTTTTGCCCTTGTTTTGGACTCTAACTTGCATGATTTGAAAGGAACTAACCCGGACTGACGCTGTTTTCAGCAGAACAGCCATGGTGTTATTTTTGTGCAAAAATAAAAGTTCTCAGAATGACCTGAAAATCCATGGAGCAACTTTCCAGAATTAATAAAAAATATTGGCGAAAGAATCAATGTCAGGGGTCCCACACCCTATCCACGAGGGTGGGGGGCGCGCCCCCTCCCCTAGGGAACGCCCCCTTGCCTCGTGGCCCCCCTAGACGTCCACCGACCTCAACTCCAACTCCATATATTTGCTTTCACGGAGAAAAAAAATCAGAGAAAACGTTTCATCGTGTTTTACAATACGGAGCCGCCGCCAAGCCCTAATCTCTCTCGGGAGGGTTGATCTAGAGTCTGTTCGGGGCTTCGAAGAGGGGGATTTGTCGCCGTTGTCATCATCAACCATCCTCCATCACCAATATCATGATGCTCACCACCGTGCGTGAGTAATTCCATCATAGGCTTGCTGGACGGTGATGGGTGGGATGAGATTTACCATGTAATCGAGTTAGTTTTGTTAGGGTTTGATCCCTAGTATCCACTATGTTCTGAGATTGATGTTGCTATGAGTTTCCTATGCTTAATGCTTGCCACTAGGGCTGGAGTGCCATGATTTCATATCTGAACCTATTATGTTTTCAAGAATATATGTGAGTTCTTGATCCTATCTTGCAAGTCTATAGTCACCTATTATGTGTTATGACCCGACAACCCCGAAGTGACAATAATCGGGATACTTCTCGGTGATGACCGTAGTTTGAGAAGTTCATGTATTCACTAAGTGCGAATACTTTGGTCCGGTACTCTATTAAAAGGAGGCCTTAATATCCCTTAGTTTCCGTTAGGACCCCGCTGCCACGGGAGGGTAGGACAAAAGATGCCATGCAAGTTCTTTTCCATAAGCATGTATGACTATATTCGGAATACATGCCTACATTACATTGATGAACTAGAGCTAGTTCCGTGTCACCCTATGTTATAACTATTACATGATGAACCGCATCCGACATAATTATCCATCACCGATCCAATGCCTATGAGCTTTTCACATATTGCTCTTTGCTTATTTACTTTACTGTTGCTACTATTACAATTACTACAAAATTGCTACTATTACTTTTGCTAATGTTACCATTACTTCCATACTACTTTGCTACTAAATACTTTGCTGCAGATACCAAGTTATCCAGGTGTGGTTGAATTGCCCACTCAACTGCTGATACTTGAGAATATTCTTTGGCTCCCCTTGTGTCGAATCAATAAATTTGGGTTGAATACTCTACCCTTGAAAACTGTTGTGATCCCCTATACTTGTGGATTATCAGTCTCATCACTGAGGGAAATACCTACCGTCACTATACTGCATCATCCCTTCCTCTTTGGGGAAATACCGACGTAGTTCTAGCAGACATCAAAAGGAATTTCTGGCGCCATTGCCGGGGAGGATCTTCAACATCAGCCAGGTTCCTAATCAAAAATCTCATCTCCTCACAATTTACATTATTTGCCATTTTCCTCTCGTTTTCCTCTCCCCCACTTCACAAAAAATTACCATTTTATTCGCCCTCTTTTTCGTTCGCCGTTTTCTCGTCAGATCTGTTTTTGAGTGCAATCTTGTTGCGAAGTTATCATGACTCAAGAGAACACCAAGTTGTGTGATTTCTCGAATACCAACAACAAAGATTTTATTAGCACTCTGATCGCTCCTCCTGCCACTAGTGCGGAGTCTTGTGATGTTAATACTGCTTTGTTGAATGTTGCCATGAAAGATCAATTTGCGGGTACTCCTAATGAGGATGCTGCATCCCATCTTAACACATTCGTGGAATTATGCGATATGCAAAAGAAAAAATATGTGGACAATGATGTTGTGAAGTTGAAATTATTTCTGTTTTCTTTGCGAGATCGTGCAAAATTTGGTTTTCTTCTTTGCCTCGCAATAGTATAGATTCTTGGAACAAGTGCAAAAATGCTTTTATCACTAAGTATTTTGGACCCGCAAAAATTATTTCCCTTAGATCCCAAATCAAGAATTTCAAGCAACTTGAACATGAGCATGTTGCATAATCTTGGGAAATGATGAAATTGATGCTAAGGAATTGCCCAACTCATGGGTTAAATCTTTGGATGATCATACAAAATTTTTATGTAGGATTGAATTTTGTTTTTTGTAATCTTTTAGATTC
>NC_041389.1:385998061-386049697 GCF_002162155.2 Triticum dicoccoides | reverse complement strand
TAATTTATGTAAATTACTTTGGGTGAAGCTACTAAATTGCTAGACAATATTATGGAAAATTACTTGCACTGGCATATCGAAAGAGCTCCTACTAGTAAAAAGGTCAATTCGGTAGAAGAAATAAATTCTTTGAGTGAAAAAGTTGATGCTCTTATGAAGTTGGTTGCTAGTAAAAGTGCTGCTATTTATTTTAATGATGTGTCTTTGTCTATTTTGTTTGAGAAAAATAGTGATGCCATAGATGTGAATTTTGTGTCGCGAAATAATTTCAACAACAATGCTTATAGAGGTAATTTTAATCCTAGGCCTTTTCCTAGTAATTCCTCTAATAATTATGGTAATTCCTATGGTAATCCTACCTACAATAATAATATAAACACCTCTGATCTTGAGAGAAATATTAAATAGTTTATCAATATTAAAAAGGCTTTCAACACTTCGATAGAAGAAAAATTGAATAAAATTGATGATTTGTCTAGAAGTGTTGATAGAATTTCTCATGATGTAGAAACTCTCAAGATGAAATTTTTTGTGCCTAAAGTTGAAGAATCAACTAAAGCTCTTTATGTTTCTATAGATGAAAGTAAGAAAAGAACCGCTATGCTTAGAGCTAAAAGAGAATTTTTAGAAAAAACATTTTCTAGTGATTACTATCATAAAAGTGATGAAGATCTTAAAGTGATTGGTGTTTCTTCTATTGATTCTTCGTTTAGTAAATTTAAGATTGATGAAAAAGGGACCGGAGAAGAGTCAACTTTACTTAGAAGGCGTCCCTATGATTCGGAGGGTGAAAATCTTGTTGAGAAAATTGATAAAAGTGGGTTTGAAGAGGTCAAGACTTTAACTAGTGATGTGCCCACTATTTTGGATTACAAAGACTTTATTTATGATAGTTTCTCTTTGATTGATTGTATTTCTTTGTTGCAATCCATGATAAATTCACCCCATGCTTATGACCAAAATAAAGCTTTACTTAACATATTGTTGATGCCATGATGAAAGTTTTTGAAGAAAAGTTGGAATTAGAAGTTTCAATTCCTAGAAAATTTCATGATGAATGGGAACCTACTATCAAAGTCAAGATTAAAAATTATGAGTGTTTTGCTTTATGTGACTTGGGTGCTAGTGTTTCTACAATTCCGAAATCTTTACGTGATGTGATGTGGCACCCCGGCTCAAAGCAACCGGTTTACCATGCATTGCCAGCCCAGAGACCATGTCTTCTGGCAACACACAACATCTTGGTACAGAATACAACCGCTTTATTGATACTAGCGGAACATAGTTCATATTACAACAAGTTAGGAGGCCAAGCGGCACACACGGTGCGGCAGAACAATATGTACATTATTTAATGAACATAAGGGGGGGCTCGATCATGACAACTACGCGGCAGCGGAACGACGACGAAGCGGGACTCCATAGCATAGGGACACCAATGTGAACACGGTCTAGACTTGAACAGCACTCCGTTCCAACGAACCTTTCCTGAAATCTGGCATGCACGCCAGGTCAGTACATTGAATGTACTTGCAAGCACACAACAAGCATAAAAATAATGGCAAAGAATATCATGATATTAACCAATTTAATCACCAATGCAAGATCATGCTATGAATGTAGTGAATCAAAATCTCTTGCCTCAAGTCCCACATACTTGCTTACCAACGGGTTACCACGTAACCAAACGGTGATCATTCCCGGATCACAAACGGACCAGTAACTTGGTCATCAACATCAACATGGTTCTTTAACCATCATCTTTTCAACAGCGCCATGTTATTTTATTATGCAAGATTTATTTAAAACTTTGACCGATGGTGTGACCTACTTTTGAGCGTGTCCGTAACCGTGGGCTCGGCTATCAATAGATTTAATACACTCTGCAGAGGTAGCGCACTATACCTACACCAAGGAACCCATGGCCTCGCACTCCCATTCGGGTGGGCCAACGGCATTCCAACAAAACCCCTCCATTGCCACGACACTCTCCCGGCAACTCCGACTAACTCCCCACTGGGATAAGTCATGGGTGGCCCCATGTCTACCCCACACACCAACGACCACCATCGTGGCAAAACGGTCCCAAACGGGGACAAGGTACCATAACAACAATCAACGGGCACACAAGGTTATGTATGCTTACCGGGCAAGGGTACCGCACGCCCATAACCTTCCCTCGTTGGAGGTACCAACCAGAGGCATGACAACGGACCAAATAAAGGCCTTCCCATAAAGGCAAATGTGGCTGCACTGGAAAAAACTCGATTCAGTGGCACCATGACCCGATTAACGATATGTTCAAGTTGCTTTATTATCAGGTTCAACTTAAAATAAAAATGACTGGTGTCATGACATGCCATGCAAATGCACTCATATAACATGTTTTACTAATCATCAGAACCATACCGATTCAACATATATCAAGCACTAATCAACAGTTCAGAACCTCATGGCACTTTTCTGGTCATGTTTATGCAACAACTAATCATGGCAAAAACTAAGCATAATCATTTTCTTACACACAAAAATATTATTCAACTAGTCCATTTTCAATAGCAAATTATTTCTCCAAAGTCTATCATCACTTATAATAACTTAACTCTAGATTAGTTAACTCTTAACTTTCTGCCAATCAACAAATCCACATGAATAAGCTTGCAATAGAATAAAAATATTATTTAACTAGGTGATTTAAATGCATGAACTAATTAACCATTCAAGTTGAAATAAATCACAAATATTGCAATGGCACCATGAAAATGTTGTTGTGGCTTGCCTTAGTGCAGATGAGGGTCACACTCTCCCTGGTGATCCTCAAGACAAGCTGCACCTTCTAAAAACAATTATACACACAAAAAGAAAACATCAAGAACCCATCAGAAATTTACCAGAAAATCTAGGTAGTAGGGAAAATCCCATCTTTGGTGTGCTGCTAGAGATTTTGATACAGAACCCAATGGAAAAAGAATCAATTCATTTGGACTTATGGTTAAAAAGTTGCGGCTGTTTGAAGTGTTTTGTAATTATTTAAATTTTGAATTTAAATAAACAGAACTGGGGGGTGACGTCGAAGGTGTAAACCCACGGGGCACCTCCACTCGTACCGCTTCGGGCGCGTATAGAGTGGATGACTAGTGGGCCCCGCTGGTCAGGTGAGGGGGAGGGGAGAGAGAGATAGAGGGTGGCGGGGCTCCGTCGGAGCACACACCGACGAGGAGAGTTCCTTGGCCAAAACTGGAGGGAGGGATCGAAAGAGGGGACGGAGGCGCACCTGCCCGTACCCGTAGGTTAGCTAGGGGTGGTCGGACAGCGTCGGAAACGGCCTCTCCAGCGGTGACAGAAGGCAGGGGTCGCCGGAGTTGAAGACGACGGCGACTAGAGGCGGCACCAGGGGCTCCAACCGGGCGGAACGGCATCACCGAGGCACAACGGAGGCCCTGGAATGGTCGCCTGAGCTTGGGAGGGGCTGGAGTGGTGTGGACGGGCACAGCAACGACGAGCGGCACCCGGCTATGAGCGGCGTCAGTGAGAGAGGGGTAAGGCGACGCAGCTTACGCGGGAACTGTGGGTGCGTGGAGACGAGCGCAGGAGCGAGGAGAAGGCGACGAGCATAGTGCACGACGCACTGTTGGTTTGGCCGGACCGTGCCCGTGCTCGCTGCGGCAAGCTCCAGCATCGTCAAGCGCCAGGGTGAGGTTAATGGCGTCGGGACGGTGATGGTGGCGGGGTTTGGCAAGGTTTGGAAGGCGGGGAAGTGATCACGCGGGCAACAGAGGCTCGGGCGCGACACGGAGCGCACCGTCTGCATGGCAGCACGCTTGGTCGAACGCGGTCACTGCATGAACTCTAACCTCAGGCCGACCTAAGCCTAAACTTCATGTCTGACGTGTTGTTCATGGTAGATGTAGAGGTTACAACACTTTGGTTTGAGCCCAGATGCAGTGAACTTGATTTTTACTTCACTGCAAGTTACTGGACAGTAAATTTGAGAGCTTGATGTGGTTAAATGGCTGGGAGTTAGGAGTTGTGCTTTGGTGTGTACCAACGAGTTAGGAGGGTAGTGATGCACAAGAAAATGCAGTACCAATAGAGCAAGTAAAATGGTAGTTGTTGTAGAAACCACCATTTCTCCCCGCAAAAAAAAAGAAACCACCATTTCTGTCCAGAATAGAAAATAATTTATGTAGCAAAAATATTCCAAAAAGTGGTGTGATATTTTTGCTCAGGGAGGTGCCCTAGGGTTCAAAGGATTTTTGTGAATTTTCTCAGATTTTTGTGGGCAAGAAAAATAGGGGCGGCTTTGGAGCACAAGTTTCTGTTTAGGGTTTTTGAGAGGAAAATGAATAATTTTCATTAAAGAAAAACACCCATGACATTATTTTGAGGTATAACATAGCGGAAATGATGGTTTGGAGGAGGAGTGAGTCACTTGGGTGAAATCCAAGGTGATGCCCAAGTGTTATAAGTCCAACTTAAATGATTCAAACTCAAAACTCAAATCAAAATCCAACTGAAAACCAGAAGAGAGAAGAGGGCAAAAACCAGGCTGTCACAAACCTCCCCCACTTAGGATGAATCTCGTCCTCGAGATTCGGTTGCTTGAGAAAACAATTCTGGATAATTTTCCTTAACAAATTCTTCGTGCTCCCAGGTTGCTTCTGCCTCTATATGATGCTCCCACTGGACCTTGTAAAATTTTCTCGTCTTGCTCCGAGTAACCCTTTCCATCTCATCCAAAATTCATAACAATCTCTCTTCATATGTTAAATCCTTAGCCAATTCTATTTCTGTCATAGAAGTCCTTTTCTCGGGCGGGGATATGCATCGTCTCAACTGGGAGACATGAAACACGTTGTGCACTTCTGACAATTATGGAGGGAGCTCTACTGATATGCAATAGTACCCACTCTGGACATAACCAGGAATGGACTAATATACCTGGGTGCCAATTTTCCACGAGTCTGAAACCTTTTTACTCCCTTCATAAGAGTGACTCTGAGGTACACTTGTTCTCCGGGCTCGAAACTGACCTGTGGGTGTTTTGCATCATAATAGCTCTTTTGTCGGGATTTGGCTAGTCGTAGATGGTCTCTGATTTCTTGTACTTGCAGCTTCCATCATGAGGTATATTCCGAAGAGACAGCTATCCCCGGTTTGGGACCAATTCAGTGGGGTGCGGCACTTACGGCCATACAAAGCCTCATATGGTGACATTTTTCAACTAGCCTGGAAACTGTTGTTGTAGGATAATTCAGCATACGACAGACAGTCTTCCCACTTAGGACCTTGGGCCAAGGCACATGCTCGTAGCATATCTTAAAGTATTTGGTTTACCCGTTCAGTCTGCTCATCGGTCTGAGGATGATAGGCGGTACTATATTTTAGTGCTGTTCCCAAAGCTTGATGGAGACGGGACCAGAAAGCAGAGGTAAATAGGGACCCCGGTCAGAAGTGATCGTTCGTGGAATGCCATGTAAACTGACTATTCTGGACACATATAATTTTGCAAGTTGATCAACACGGTAAGTGGTTCTGATGGGAATGAAATGCGCTAGCTTGGTTAACATATCCACGATAACACATACTGCGTCATTGCCTCGCTGGGTTTTTGGTAGCCCAGTGATAAAATCCATGCAGATGTCATCCCACTTCCATTGTGGAACGGGCAACGGTCGGAGGAGTCCGGCTGGTTTCTGGTGCTCTGCCTTTACTTTATTGCATATGTCGCAGCAGGGCACAAAATATGCTATGTCTTTCTTCATCCCATCCCACCAGAACATTTGGCGAAGGTCTTCGTACATTTTAGTACTTTCGGGGTGGATAGAATACGAGGATTCATGTGCTTCGGATAGTATTTTCTGCCTTAAACCTTCTTGACTTGGTACACAAATCCTCCCGCGGAACTACAGTGTACCTAGATGGTCCTTGGAAAAATCCGAGGTCTGTCCAGCTAGTATGTGCTTGGCATATTTTTGTAAGACTGGATCATCCGGCTGGGACTTGCGAATTTCATCCTCGAGAGTAGGAGTAATTTCCATAATATTAGCAAGACCAACTTCAACAATGACCAGATTGAGCTGAGCAATTTCTTCTTGGAGTTCGGAAGGCATGTCTGCCAGCATGGCATTTAAACTGACAGGCTTTCTGTTGAGTGCATCAACCACCATGTTGGACTTACCCGGTTGATAATTAATTCCAATGTCATAGTCCTTGACTAACTCAATCCATCTATGTTGATGGAGATTCAAATTTGGCTGAGTGAATATATACTTAAGGCTTTTGTGGTCAGTAAATATTTGGCACCTTTTTCCAATGAGATAGTGTCTCTAGATTTTTAGAGCATGAACTACCGCGGCCAATTCCAGATCATGAGTAGGATAGTTCCCTTCGTGGGGTCGCAGCTAACGAGAGGCATAAGCTACTACCTTGCCATCTTGCATAAGCACGCATCCAAGACCCTGTCTGGAAGCATCACAGTATACCTCAAAGCTGCGGTAGATGTCTGGAAGTGTCAACACAGGGGCTGAGGTCAATCTGATTTTTAGCTTGTTGAAACTTTTCTCACATTCCTCAGTCCATTCAAATTTCTTATCGTTTTTGAGAAGCTTTGTCATTGGCTTGGCAATTTTAGAGAAACCTTCAATGAACCGGCGATAGTCAGAGGTGTCCTTTGTGCTCCTCTTGTTGAGTATATGATGGTCACGGAGTCTTTGTAAGACTGCTCGGAGGTGTCCTTTGTGCTCCTCTTGTTGAGTATATGATGGTCATGGAGTGTTTGTAAGACCGCTTGGAGGTGTCCTTTGTGCTCCTCTTCACTTGTTGAGTATACGAGAATATCATCGATAAAAACCACCACAAATTTATCGAGGAAATCCATGAATACTTTATTCATCATGTGCATGAAGAAAGCAGGGGCATTGGTGAGGCCGAAGGACATAAAAGTATATTCATAAAGCAGGGGCAATGGATATTTGTTTTTGATGGTGACATCATTCAGCTGACAGTAATCTACACACATACGGAGACTTCCATCTTTCTTATCCATGAATATAGCAGGTGATCCCCATGGTGTGGAACATGGAAGGGTATACCCTTTTTGGAGCATCTCATCAAGCTCTTTCTTTAGCTCCACTAATTCGGATGACGACATTTGATAATACTTCTTGTATAACGGTGCGGTTGCGGTCACAAGATCGATTGCAAACTCGAGCTCGCGGTCTGGTGGCATGCCTGGCAGCTCTTCTGGGAATACATCAGGAAACTCACTGAGTACCAGAATTAATTCCAACTTAGCCATAGTGGCAAAAACCATTTCTTTCTGTGGTATGCTCCTGCGGGCATGAAATTTTGTAGCTTGCCCTTCTAGACTGGTCAAGGTGACTTCTCGGGTTGCACAGTTAATACATACTTGGTATTGTGTCAACCAATTCATTCCCAAAATGATGTCCAGCTTAACAGACTCAATGAATATCAAGGAAGCAGGAAAGTGAACTCTGTTGATATTTATTTCCAGATCACGCCAGACCAGATTGCTTCTGAGTAAAGATCCCGGGGATTGTACCAGCATATTCTTGCTGAAAATCGAACAAGGAAAATTGTTTTGGGCAGCAAAACTCCGCGAAATAAAAGAGTGGGAAGCCCTAGAGTCAAATAAAATTACGGCAGGTATGCTATTAACTGAAAACATACGAATGACGACTTCGGGGTTCTCTTGGGCTTCATCTACGGAGAGGGCGTGGACGTGGCTGGTGATGTTTTCCTGGACAGGGTATGCCCCAATATAATTGACTTACAGCCTGAATGGAGGATTATTGTAGGATCTAAAGTATGTCTAGAGGGGGGGGGGTGATTAGACTACTTGACCAAATAAAAATCTACACTTTTCCCAATTTTAGTTCTTGGCAGATTTTAGCAACTTAGCACAAGTCAAGCAATCAACCTACACATGCAATTCTAAGAGTATAGTAGCATAATGTAAAACAATTGCATATGAAGGTAAAGGGAGGAGTTTGAGGAGGCAAACTCTATTGGAGACACGGATGTTTTTGTCGTGGTTCCGATAGGTGGTGCTATCGTACATCCACGTTGATGGAGACTTCAACCCATGAAGGGTAACGGTTGTGCGAGTTCACAGAGGGCTCCACCCACGAAGGGTCCATGAAGAATCAACCTTGTCTATCCCACCATGGTCGTCACCCACGAAGGACTTGCCTCACTAGGGTAGATCTTCACGAAGTAGGCAATCTCCTTGCCCTTACAAACTCCTTGGTTCAACTCCACAATCTTGTCGGAGGCTCCCAAGTGACACCTACCCAATCTAGGAGACACCACTCTCCAAGAAGTAACAAATGGTGTGTTGATGATGAACTCCTTGCTCTTGTGCTTCAACTGATAGTCTCCCCAACACTCAACTCTCTCTCACGGGATTTGGATTTGGTGGAAAGAAGATTTGAGTGGAAAGAAACTTAGGGAATGCTAGAGATCAAGATTTATGTGGTAGGAATGGAATATCTTGACCTCAACACAAGTGTAGGTGGTTCTCCCTCAGAAAAAGTATGTTGGAAGTGTAGGCATGGTCTGATGGTTCTCTCCATGAATGAAGAGTGGGTGGATGGGTATATATAGCCTCCACATGAAATCTAACCATTACACACAACTTACCAAACTCGGTGGGACCGAATCCTGAAACTCGGTCGGACCGATTTTGTAAATAATGTGACCGTTAGGATTTTTGGTGGGACTGACATGTCAACTCGGTGGGACCGATATGGTTAGGGTTAGGGCATAACGTAATCTCGGTGAGACCGATTACACAAACTCGGTGAGACCGATTCTTGTAATAGACACACAAAGTGTTGGTCAGGCAAACTCGGTGGGACCGATTCGCTCATCTCAGTTGGACCGAAATGTTACAAAAGGGAAACAGAGAGTTTGCATTGCAATCTCGGTGGGACCGATCGCTCATCTCGGTTTGACCGAAACATTACGAAGGGAAACAGAGAGATTACGATCCCATCTCGGTGAGACCGAGATCCCAATCAGTGAGACCGAAAAGACTAGGGTTTGTGGCAGTGGCTATGTCAAGAGAACTCGATGGCGCCAGATAGAAAGTTTCGGTGGGGCCGAGTTTGACTTTTGGTTTGAGACATATGTGGATGTGAGAAAGTAGTTGAGGGCTTCATAGCATATCACTAAGCATTTTGGAGCAAGAAACTCATTAAGCAACACCTCATCCCTCCTTGATAGTATTGGCTTTTCCTATAGACTCAATGTGATCTTGGATCAATAAAATGGAAAATATAGAGTCTTGTTCTTTGAGCTTGAGCCAATCCTTTTCTCCTTAGCATTTTGAGGGATCCACTTTTCTCATCCATGCCATGCCAATCATTGAGCTTTCCTGAAATATTTATCTTGAAATAGCATTAGCTCAATGAGCTATATGTTGTTAGGAATTACCAAAACCACCCTAGGATAGTTGCACTTTCAATCTCCCCCTAGGATAGGTAATTGATGACAACATATAGATCAAAGCTTCGACAAATGATAATAAGATTGAAAAACATCGTCACTTTGAGAAGTATGTGATAAGCAAGAGCTCCCCCTAAATTTGTGCATTATTTAAAATTTTCTTGTGACTGCAAATGCACAATGTGTTAGGATCATGGGTTACTCTTTCATGTCACATACATCTTGGTGGAGCGCTCAAAATGATAATAATTGAACACATGCACTCATCACCAAGCAAAGTGAATGATTATATAAGGATATAAAAGATAATATCGTCCAAAAAGCATTAAGGTAGCATATGATCAAACACATGATCATCCAAGTATCTCACAAAAGGCATAATGTATCAAGCAAACACACAGAAGAAGTTCAACCACCAAAAACAAGACAGATCAAAAGCAACACTCTCTCTCGAAGCCTATGACTACCAAAAAGTTCAAAAATGCATAGTGTTAAACGACTCTCCGGCTTGGTCTTCATGAGGTGGTGTAGAGATGACTCCAAGGACGAAAGCATTAGTAGACGTAGCTGGAGCTGGTGGAGTGGCTGCTGGAGCTGGTGGCACAGAAGCTGTGGCAGCTGGTGCAGATGATGTAGCTCTGGTGTCTGGAACAGGCACTGCCGCAGATCTCTGTCCTTTGGGCACTCTAGCAAATGCATCTGTAGTAGACTTGCCCTTCTTCTCCTCCACATCCTCCTGAAGTTGCTCAAGTGCAGTTTGGATCTCAGTGACCTTGACCTCAAGAGCATAAAACTTCTGCTCAATGATTCTCTCCAAACTCTCCTAGTTTTGAGTCAGGGTGGCCAAGCCCTTCTCAATTCTCAAGGTGGAGGCAATCAAATAGCCAAGCTGATCTTGCTTGCTTTTTAGGAATACTTGAGATGCCTCTTCACTAGTTGGCATCTTTGCAGCTTTCTCTGCCCTTGCCTTCTCTCCCTTCTCATGTGCTTGCACAGATGATGGTTCCTCCTCATTCATCTCAACTGTGTAGATGCTCCTTATTCAAAAGATATGTGCCTGTGCCCATCTTTGAGTTGATGAGCTCCTAAATGTGTGGAGCATACCCACAACTTCTCTTCTGATCAGCTGCTATTCTCTTGATTGTTTCCACAATTAGACTCATGACTTTGAATTTTTGAGGTATATCAAACAAGTGCAGCAAGTTGATATCATGACCTCTGATCATCTTGTGATTTTCTGACTTTGGCAGCAATGTGTGCCTAAGGATCCAGTTGATTGTAGGCAGACCGGACAACAAGAAGTGTACAGATCCAAGCTTGTGAATTTCCAAAGCTTTATCGGGGATCTCTCTGTACATGTGAGCTATAGTGTTGTGGTCTTTCTTCTTCTCAGCACATACATCCAAGTCATCTTCAGTTTCTTTTGGACCACTGATCAACTCAGCCCATTCTTCAATTCTTCACACATCCATATGATCTTCCCATCTGGGTAGAAATGAGCTGTGGAGTAAAACTGCATGATGAGCTCATCATTCCACTTGGTGAGCTTCTGGGCAACAAATTCATCAACTCCACATGCTTTGAAGCTGTCATATACTCCTGGATAGTGATCTTCATTCTTCTTGATGTACTCCTAGTTGATCCATCTCATGTCACACACAATGGGCTTCTTGTCAAGCAAAATTGCCTCATAACAATCATGTTGCTCTGTAGTGTGAAATCAGTAGTCAACTATTGTCCTTCTCCTCAATCATATGGATCTGACTGTCTCCAAAATCTCAGTCCAACATCCTTTTTGATATGCATGTATTCAGCTACTGGATGAGCATCATTATGGTCAAGAATCTTGGGCTTCAACTTCCTCAAAACAAGTGATTCATCTTCTTCTTCAGCTTCAGGCACTAGGGCCTTGTTCTTCTCTGATGCAGGTATACTTCTGGTGTTCCTCTTGGGTGCAGTCTTTTGAACTGGTGCAGCAGCCTTGGGAGCAGCTTTGAGCTTTGATGGAGCAGCCCATGATTTTATTGCATCTCCCATCAGCTTCTGAGCTTTGGGTGTTGGTGCAGCATCCTCTTCCTCTTCATCTTCCAAATTAGAAGAGTGCTTCTCAAATTCTGCCATTGGGTCAACTTTCTTGCACCATATCCCTCTCTTTCTTTCCTTCTTCATTCCTTCTTCAGCAGCCTTTTTGGGTTCAGATTCCAAAGTCTCTTGAGTGGATGCTCTGGCCTTTGACATAGGAACTCTTCTTGACGGAACCTTTGTTTTCATTCCTGGCTTAGTGGTAGCAGCACTGCCATACTCCTTTTTCAACACCTTCTTCTTTGAAGTGGCCTCATCTTCAATAGCCACATAATCCTCATCTTCAGAATCTGAGGTTTTCTTCTTCCTTGTACTGGTGGCTGCATTTGGCAAATTGCTGGGTGTGCTCCTGTTGCCCTCATCATAACTGCTTGAGGGACTAGTGCCCTCACTCATGTTAGCTTGCTCCTCTGACTTGTTCTTGCAATCACTTTGATCAGACATTTTGCAAACTCACTGACAGCAGACCCTGTGAATTGATGTAGATGAGGTAGTGTGGATGAGCATCACAAAGTACACAGGTTTTTGCAAAACAATTGAGTCAAAAACTTAGTTTTAGTTTTCCACAGAAAGCATTTCGGAGCTACCAATTTTTAAACTCGGTGATACCGAAGTAGCTTTTGGAACCTAAACTAGTGAACTCGGTAAAACCGAGTCACAATTCAGTGGCACCGAGACTGCTAGGGTTTCACAAAGAATCGATCTCAGTCACACCGATCTCGGCCGGTCCGAGATGAGTTCAGCGAAAACCTAACCCTAAATTTTCAAATCAAATCTAATCTATGGAGTGCTTTCACTCGATAGAATGATTTCAAATGTGGCAAGAATCATGGCAAAGCAATGTGCTAGGAATCGGATTTAAATAATAGCACAAAGTTTCAAGTTCATACCCTAATGCGGTGGTGAACTTGCTATGGCGGCAACGGCGGGGCAGAATGCCGTTGATGGCGGCGGAGACCAGCGGCGGGTGGTCGCTGGCGGCGACGAGGATGATCTGGAGACCCGAAGAGGCAGAGCAGACTATGCACGGACGAAGGGTTTTGAATTTTTTTCCAAAATTTGACCCGTGAGTATATATAGCCTGACCCTGTCGGTGTGACCGAGTGGAACAACTCGGTGGCACCGAGATGCAAAACTGCAAGCAGTTACCTCAACTTGGTGTGACGGAAAAGTTCTAATCGGTTGCACCGAGAATGAAAACCTAGATCAACTTAGTGATCTCGGTATGACCGAAAAGGATGAATCAGTCAGACCGAAATGCACAAAGAGGTTTTGGAAGTTTAAGTCTGTGATGAATCGGGGACTCCGAGTGCTCCTCACACAGAGTGGTTCGAATCTGACTTGATCAAACTTTGTGGTGTAGCATGAATAGAGTTTGAGACAAGAAAAACATAGATAGCTAGAGAAGGTTCTTAGGCATTCTTGTCCATCCACTTGTCAAAAGAAAATAGACCAAACAATCAAAACAACAACTGGATGTCCTCAAATGAGTAAAATATGCAATCAACATGCTCACATAATAAAATGGCAAATGAAATATGTGGCAAAGCATGCACAACCAATACTAGCATCTACCAAACAATTGGCGATGACTAGGTCATCTATATATGAGTATATTGACTTAGGAGTCAAATGCGAACATTTTATCATAGGTCATACTCATCGTTTACGCACAAGTGGGGTTACCACTTTTACATAAAGCATTGTTGTGTTCACACCATTAGAGTTGCTCTAGCTCAATTCTTAGAGTAAAGTTCCCCCTAGATGTGAGATCCCCCCTAAGAGGGATGAACTAATCTTGGGTTTTGTCGATGATGACTTCATGTAGGTGTTGAATATGTGGATGCTCAATGTTGATGTAGATCATTTGGAGCAATCCATTGGAGTGATTTGCACTTCAATACCTACACGGGTTAGTACCACAAGGAGCAAACAAGGATATCCATAGACATAGAGTGATGCATACACAAGATGATGTCCATGAAAGCATTAGGTTACTTTGTCCCTTGTATTACCAACAAGAGGGTTTGTGACTCCTTCAACTAGTGCAAGATGTGGAAGTTGATTGCACTTGTCCATGCCAAAATGATATGAGTGAAGTATGTTGGCGGAGTTACCCTCAAGAACTCTCTAGTTCTTCTTCTTTGGAATCCACATCATCTTGATGGGAATCCTTGGAGTTGTAGTTGTACTTGATGAAGTAGAACTTGATGTAGTCTTGGGAACCCACTTGACTAAGTCCTTAGGAGCTTCTTCAAATGCATCAATCTCCTCTTGAAGCTTGTCCTTGCCTTTTTGCTTGTGGTCTTGTGGTGGAAGATCATCTTGAGCTTGTGTCCCTTTGAAAGAAGTAGGATCATACTTCTCTTGTTGAGGAACAAACTTCGTCTTGGGGTATTGATCTTCTTCCCATTCAACTCCATTGGCATTGAACTTTCGTTCAAAACCAACACCTTGATTCTTCTGGTGCCTTCCTTGCTTGCTTACAATTTCCTCGAATTGCTTACTTTCGGAAAGGCTCTTGTAAACACCTTTCTCTATAATTCCCTTCAATAAGCTATTTTCTTGCTCAAGTGTAACTTGGCTAAGAGAATCATTAGTGGAATCAAGAGAACTAATAGAAGCAACAACATTGGATTTAGCATGATTATTGTTACTACTGGAAGAAGAATCTTTCTTGTTCTTGTTACTAGACTTGACTTGTGGCATGTAAGTAGATAAGAGTAAACGCTTGGCAATGTAAGAAGAACTTTTCTTGCAAAGATCATCATTGATTGCCTTTAAAAACTCATGCTCTTGCTCAAGGTTGAGATTTTCAAAGCGTAAATTCTCATGAGTCTTTAAAAGTTCTTGATGATCTTCTAAGATAGTTTCATGAGCTAACTTAAGAGTATTTAGTTCTTTAGTTAGTCTCTCAATCTTCTCCTTATCATCGTCATTCGTTTTATCTTGATTAGCATGATTATGTGACATTTCATCATGGTATTCTTCACTAGAGTTGTCAACAAGTAAATCATCATCACCTAACAAGTCATCTTCATCACTATCGAAATCAACATACTCGGGGTGTGATACCTTTGGGCCTTTAGCCATGAAGCATCTTCCAAATCTTTCATTTGGTGAGTCAAATATAACGTAGGAGTTGGTTGACACAAGTGCTAGACCGGCAACACTTTCATCTTGAGTATATTCGGAGTCGGAGTGATCGCTTCTCTCAGAGTGATTGTCGGAGTCGGAGCCGGATACCCATTCACCAACATGAGTTTGATGTCTTCGTTTTGTGTAGCTCCTTGATGACTTGTCATTCCTTCCCGAATCATTGCTTGTCTGGGATGTTCTTCGTTCATACCGATCATCTCTACTCCTTCTTTCTCTTGATGGTGATTCTTCTCTTCTTTTGTAGGGATCCGTACACTCATTGGAATAGTATCCAGGTCTTCCACAATTGTAGCAATTTCGCTCACGACTAGAAGATCTTTTGTCATTGTAGGACCTTGACTTGGAACTTCTTTCCTTGCTTCTACTCCTGTAGAACTTGTTGAAGTTCTTCACCATTAGGCTCAATTCTTCATTGAAGGTTTGTTTCTCACTTGATGATGTGGGAGCTTCACATGAGGCTTTATAAGCACCACTTGACTTATTGTGGAGCTCCTCCTAATCCTTGAGTGACATCTCATGAGCAACAATTCTTCCAATGACTTCTGTTGGCTTGAGATCTTTGTAATTGGGCATCATTTGGATCAATGTGTACACGGTATCATATTTTCCATCCAAGGCTCTTAGGATCTTCTTGATGATAAATTTGTCGGTCATCTCTTCACTTCCTAGGCCGGCAATCTCATTTGTGATAAGAGCAAGCCTAGAGTACATTTCAGCGACACCTTCACCATCCTTCATTTTGAACTTGTCAAGTTGACTTTGAAGCACATCCAACTCGGATTCCTTGACGGAGTCGGTACCTTCGTGCATGTTAATCAAAGTATCCCAAATTTCCTTTGCATTCTCAAGATGGCGGATTTTGTTGAATTCTTCGTGGCACAATCCATTGAAGAGGATATCACAAGCTTGAGCATTGTATTGCAGCATCTTCAACTCTTCCGCGGTAGCTTCATGGTTCTTCTCTCCCATCAAAGAGTTCACCTTGCAAGCCAATACATACAATAGCCCAAACGGCGGGGTTATGTGCAAGAATATGCATTTTCATCTTATGCTTCCAGCTAGCAAAATTAGTACCATCAAAGTAAGGACCTCTACAATGGCAATTTCCCTCGCTAGACGCCATACTCTCCTAGGTTGTGAAACCAAGGCTATGACCACCAAAAGCTATGGAAATCAAAGCAAATGGAGACCAAACCTCTGATACCACTTGTAGGATCGAAAGTATGTCTAGAGGGGGGGGGTGATTAGACTACTTGACCAAATAAAAATCTAGCCTTTTCCCAATTTTAGTTCTTGGCAGATTTTAGCAACTTAGCACAAGTCAAGCAATCAACCTACACATGCAATTCTAAGAGTATAGCAGGGGAATGTAAAACAATTTAATATGAAGGTAAAGGGAGGAGTTTGAGGAGGCAAACGCAATTATAGACACGTATATTTTTGTTGTGGTTCCGATAGGTGGTGCTATCGTATATTCACGTTGATGGAGACTTCAACCCACGAAGGGTAATGGTTGCGCGAGTCCACGGAGGGCTCCACCCATGAAGGGTCCACGAAGAAGCAACCCTGTCTATCCCACCATGGCCGTCGCCCACGAAGGACTTACCTCACTAGGGTAGATCTTCACGAAGTAGGCAATCTCCTTGCCCTTAAAAACTCCTTGGTTCAACTCCACAATCTTGTCGGAGGCTCCCAAGAAGCACCTAGCCACTCTAGGAGACACCACTCTCCAAGAAATAACAAATGGTGTGTTGATGATGAACTCCTTGCTCTTGTTCTTCAAAGAATAGTCTCCCCGACACTCAACTCTCTCTCATTGGATTTGGATTTGGTGGAAAGAAGATTTGAGTGGAAAGCAACTTGGGGAAGGCTAGAGATCAGGATGTATGTGGTAGGAATGGAATATCTTGACCTCAATACAAGTGTAGGTGGTTCTCTCTCAGAAAAAGTATGTTGGAAGTGTAGGCATGTTCTGATGGCTCTCTCCACGAATGAATAGTGGGTGGAGGGGTATAAATAGCCTCCACACAAAATCTAACCATTACACACAACTTACCAAACTCGGTGGGATCGAATCCTAAAACTTGGCCGGACTGATTTCGTAAATAATGCGACTGTTAGGATTTTCGGTGGGACTGACATGTCAACTCGGTGGGACCGATGTGGTTAGGGTTAGGGCATAACGTAATCTCGGTGAGACCGATTACACAAACTCGGTGAGACCGATTTTGGCAATAAACACACAGAGAGTTGGTCAGGCAAACTCGGTGGGACCGATTCGCTCATCTCAGTTGGACCGAAATGTTACGAAGGGGAAACACAGAGTTTGCATTGCAATCTCGGTGGGACCGATCGCTCATCTGGTTTGACCAAAACGTTACGAAGGGAAACAGAGAGATTACAATCCCATCTCAGTGAGACCGAGATCCCTATCGGTGAGACCGAAAAGACTAGGGTTTGTGGCAGTGGCTATGTCAAGAGAACTCGGTGGTGTCGGATAGAAAGTTTCGGCGGGGCCGAGTTTGACTTTTGGTTTGGGACATATGTGGATGTGAGAAAGTAGTTGAGGGCTTTGTAGCATATCACTAAGCATTTTGGAGCAAGAAACTCATTAAGCAACACCTCATCCCTCCTTGATAGTATTGGCTTTTCCTATAGACTTGATGTGATCTTGGATCACTAAAATGGAAAATGTAGAGTCTTGTGCTTTGAGCTTGAGCCAATCCTTTTGTCCTTTGCATTTTGAGGGATCCACTTTTCTCATCCATGCCATGCCAATCATTGAGCTTTTCTGAAATATTTATCTTGAAATAGCATTAGATCAATGAGCTATATGTTGTTAGGAATGACCAAAACCACCCAGGGATAGTTGCACTTTCAATTATTCCTGCCGCACTTGGGACACTGTCTGGCATAATGTCCGGTTTTCCCACAACTGAAACATGAATTGTTGCACTGCCATTCTTCTTGCACCGGGTTGGTTACGACATTCTTGACTTGCATAGGGGCCTTGTTCATATTCTGCTGCCAATTGGGCTTGTACTCTACTTGCGGTTGCTGCCAGGTACAAGCCTTTTGCATAGGCTGAACCTCCTTCCTTGGTTCAAACTTGCACTTGTGATCATTATTTGAAGTCTTGTTGTCGTGTACCATTTTGTGCTCCCTCTCAGCAATGAGGGCTTTGTTTACCAGAGTTTGGAAATCGGTGAAATCAAACATGCTGAGGGTGCATCGGAGATGTTGATTTAGTCCTCCAAGAAAACGGTCAATCTTCCTTTCTTCGGTGGCCACATTGTAAAGAGAATAGCAGGCCAAATGATTGAACTTATTCAAATATTCGCTCACAGACGGACTCCCTTGGAGGAGCGCAAGGAATTCATGCTGCTTGACCTTCATAACTCCAGCAGGAATATGATATTTACGGAACCGATCCTTGAATTATACCCATGTGATTTCTTCATCGGCAGGCCACATAGCCTTTTCATTTTCCCACCATATTGCAGCAGCGCCTTCCAGATAATGGGTTGCAAATGGGACTTTATCATTTGTATCAGTATGGGCAATCTCAAGTTTCTTCTCAATACTTCGCTGAAACTGGGAGGGTTGGTTCTCTGAAAGTTTGACAGTTTTGAGGGATGACGGATCCGATTTCCATTCTGTCCAACCATAGCTTGCACACTTCTCAACATTTCAAGGAGATCATGATTTCGCCTTTATTCAAACATATGGATAATTTGCTCACTGGAGGGTGGATTTGGCGGTGGAGGCGGTGGCGGAACGTACGTCTCGGGGGAGTGTCCTGCCTGTCGTGCGGAACAACGAACAGGGGTAGCCTCACGAGCGTCGCTACTGCTGCCTCCCCACGTCTGTTGGTGTCAAAACCGGCGGATCTCGAGGAGGGGGTCCCGAACTGTGCATCTAAGGCTAATGGTAATAGGAGGCAGGGGACACGATGTTTACCCAGGTTCGGGCCCTCTCGATGGAGGTAATACCCTACTTCCTGCTTGATTGATCTTGATGATATGAGTATTACAAGAGTTGATCTACCACGGGATCATAGAGGCTAAACCCTAGAAGCTAGCCTATGATTATGATTGTTGTTGTCCTACAGACTAAACCCTCCGGTTTATGTAGACACCGGAGGAGGCTAGGGTTACACAGAGTCGGTTACAGAGAAGGAGATCTACATATCCGAGTTGCCAAGCTTGCGTTCCATGCAAAGGAGAGTCCCACCCGGACACGGGGCGAAGTCTTCAATCTTGTATCTTCATACTCCAACAGTCCGGCCAAAGTATATAGTCCGGCTGTCCGGGGAACACTGTCGGTGTCAAAACCGACGGATCTCGGGTAGGGGGTCCCGAACTGTGTGTCTAGGCGGATGGTAACAGGAGACAAGGGACACAATGTTTTTACCCAGGTTCGGGCCCTCTCGATGGAGTTAAAACCCTACTCTTGCTTGATTAATATTGATGATATGGGTAGTACAAGAGTAGATCTACCACGAGATCAGAGAGGCTAAACCCTAGAAGCTAGCCTATGGTATGATTGTTGTTCGTCCTACGGACTAAAACCCTACGGTTTATATAGACACCAGAGAGGGCTAGGGTTACACAAAGTCGGTTACAATGGGAGGAGATCTACATATCCGTATCGCCAAGCTTGCCCTCCACGCCAAGGAAAGTCCCATCCAGACACGGGACGAAGTCTTCAATCTTGTATCTTCATAGTCCAGGAGTCCGACCAAAGGTTATAGCCCGGTCATCCGGACACCCCCTAATCCGGGACTTCCTTAGTAGCCCCTGAACCAGGCTTCAATGACGACGAGTCCGGCGCGCAGATTATCTTTGGCATTGCAAGGCGGGTTCCTCCTCCGAATACTTCATAGAAGATTTCGAACACAAGGATAGTGTCCGACTCTGCAAAACAAGTTCCACATACCACCGTAGAGAGAATAATATTGGTACAAATCTAATTTGCTGACGTATTCCGTAGCGTGACATCATGCCACAGCCAAGCCTTTATTCGAATCGTTTTACTGTCCCACCTCAGCGCGTTTAGCGCGTTGGTTTCCTTGGCACGTCTTGTCGAAGCAGAGATCGTGTCCCCTTATTCCGGGATTCTCATCAATACGGGCGTGGGTAACCCAACCGTGCTTGTTGGTATGTCTCCTCAATCGAAGGCGAGTCCCAAACGGTCACGGGGAGGGCTCTTGGTATTCAACCTCTTTATAAAGAGACCAAGGCTCGACTCCTTTCTTTCAATCTCAATCAAATCCGCCTCTCACCTTGAGTTCCAACACCCAAGGCTCCAGATTCAGGCGCTTCGGACCTCTGATGATGTCCGGCTCCAACCTCCGAGGCAGGTGGATGCCTTCCTCCGCTACAGAAGAAGACGTGCGAAAGCTGAGAGATGCCAGGTATCTAACCGGCAAAGTCTCGCATAGGCTGCCTGCTCAAGGGCAGGTTATTCCCACTCCCAAGCCTGGTGAGAGCGTGGTGTTCGCGTCTCATTTCCTTCGAGGGCTAGGCTTCCCGACGGACCCCTTCGTGAGGGGGCTCATGTTTTATTACGGGCTAGAATTTCACGACTTAGCTCCGGAGTCCATCCTCCATATCTCATCGTTCATTGTCGTGTGCGAGGCCTTCCTCCATATTACTCCTCACTTCGGATTGTGGCTTAAGACCTTTAAAGTAGAGCCGAAGATGATCGAGGGGCATCACGCAGAGTGCGGAGGTGATGTTATAAGCAAGATTGCCGACGCTCCATGGCCCGAGGGCTCTTTTCAAGAGGAGTTCGGCTTATGGCAACTAGAGTGGTTTTATATCACAGCTCCCACGGGCACCAAATTGGTAGCGCCACCTGCTTTTCGCTCGGGTCCCCCACCACAGCTAGCGTCATGGGTCAATAAAGGGCTTAACTGGGAGCCGTCCAAGGATGTGCCCTTGTTGCAGGGCAGCGTTCGAGATCTCCTAGAAAGAGATATCAATCTGGCCGTAGTGACGCAGGTTATGTTGATTCGCCGCATCCTGCCCTGCAAACGTCGCCCCCTCCGCCTGTGGTAGTTTAATCCGGAAGGACCGCGAGCCCTCCAACATTTTGTGGGTGCGACGCCCATGGAGATGTACAAATTGTTCTTTGGATCACAAGCAATGTGTCCGGACTCGTCCGAGGACGCAGGTCTAAGCTGCAATTGCCCGGATACTCAAGTAAGTAGCCCGGTACCCGGACACGCTATCCGTATATTTATCATAAAATTGCCCTTAAAAGAGCTATCCCTTAAACAGGAGTGGATAGCTAAAGCAAAGCTAATCAGGTGTCCAGCCCCCCTCCCCGAGACTACGTCGGATCCCGTGTTAACCAGGATGCTGGAGGTTGCGCCTTGGGACGAAGGCGAAGAGGGGAGCAAGGAAGCTACCGCCTCCCCGAAGGAGGCTGCCAGGAAAGGAGGAATCGAGAATTCCTCTAACCAGGGGAAGAAGAGGACCGCCTCTGAAGACCCGGAGGCCATGGTCTCAAAGCGGGGAAAGATATCTTTGTCAGAGGGTCCGGCACCGGGGGGTGCCCCGGTCGCATTGCGCCCCCAAGGGGATCAGCTCTCCACCGAGCCATAAGTAAAGAGAGGGGTTTTAAAATGAGAGACATCCCTGTTCTATTTCTGAGGAAGAAAACCGAAATTTTACCTTGTAGTTCGGATCGCACCCCTTCTAAGCAGAGCTCATCTTCAGGGGATCCTGAGGCGGAACGCCTCCCCCTGCCGTACCGCCTCGCGAGGCGGGCGACCCTGAGGTGTTGTCACGGAGGGTTTCTCCGAATCCGGCAGGGCCGGAAGGCAGTCGTATGGCCCCCCAATGCCCTCCGTGTCCGGCCTTCGAAAAAGGCCATCGGACGAGTCCGACACCGTCCAGTGCACGGTCGGAGGAGCTGAAGGATCTGCTCGGGCGAGCGTCTATCTCAGAAGATCACTGTGCGTTGATGGATACGGTGATTGGAAGGATTTCATCCGCGGAGAGCGGGTTGTACGAGGCCGTCAGGAGTTTACTGACAGGTTTTGAGGTACGCGAAATGATGTACCTTTTGACAGATCTGCATATATAAGATGCGCCCTGTATAGATAGTAGCCCCTGAGACTCTGTGTGTTGTCAAAAAATGACAGCGCACCAAGGATCATAATCCCAGGTATAATATGTCGCCTTTCCTATGTAGGTGGCGAAGTATCCGGTGGCTAGCCGAACTGATAAATTTGCCGAGCTAAAGCGGCAACTTGACATGGCAGATGCCGACATCGCGCTTGTCAACAAGCGGCTGGACGAGGCACAAGGTATGTAATTTCTCCGAAGACACCTGGTAAGAGGAGCTTGATGCCCGTATCTTACAACATGTGTGCTTGATGCAGATGGTGCCGCTGAAATGGAGAACCTCCGGGCGGAACTTGCCCGAGCCAAGGAGTAGGCCAGGAAAAGCGATGCGGCTGCCTTAAAGGCGGCTGAAGAGCTGAAAGCCGAACAGGCTGCTCACTCCCAAAGCAAGAAGTAAATGGCCGAGATGGCTGTAAAGTTGAAGAATGCTGCCGACCGCTGCAAGCTTCTTGAAAAAGAAGATCGGGTGGCACAGAAGAACCTAGAGAAGGCCAATACTGAGGACAAGGATACTCGCTCTGCGATGAGAGCTATGAAAGAGGAGCTACGTCAGGCCAGAGATATCACGGCTGGAAAGCCCTTTATGTTGCGGATGAAGTTCGGGGATCCTAAATATGCTCCGTTGGACCGGTAGTGGGGTGCGGCGAACACTTATCTGGACTTGGCGGCGAGTGCTGCAGACGCGGCCGAACACTTCCGCGATCAAAATGACCACGAAGTGGAAAAGCTTTTTTGGTCGCAGTTCCACAATCCAGAGCGCCCACTTCCATTAACTGATCGTTTGGCCGCATGGGCGGAGCTGAATAGGTTATCCGGACTCGCCATGAAGTATGTCGTGAGTCATCTGTGGCCAAAAAGGCTCGAGCCGAAGAGTTATTTTAGCTTGGTGCAACAGCTCCTTGGTGCGGTGCCTCATATTAATGCAACGAAGAGGTCAGCGTGCATAGAGGGTGCGCAGATGGCTCTTGCCCGTGTTAAGAGATACTGGGCGGAGATGAAGGCCATTGCTGTTGCATCCCAAGATTCAGACAAGAGCCGAGTACCTGCCAAGCACTATTTTCAGGAAGTTCTGCAGGGCGCTCGTTTAATAGAGACGCAGTGCTCGAAGGATGTTATGTTCGAATAACATGTATTATTGTAAAACAATGTTTTGATGGAATATAAAAGCTTTTTATACTTGTGCCTTCAAGAATTAGAATGCCTCCTGTGCGGCCGTTAATGTATATGTGTATATAACCTGAAAGATGGCAGTCTTTGGCTTCATCCCCCACGCATATAATGCGGGGGTGTTCGCAGAAGGCACATTTTCACACTTGATCCAACGTCTTGGTCCTATTAAGGAGGTGATAGCGCAGCGAACTAGGCAACCGGACTATAATGCTTTATCACTTTCACTTAGCCATAGGAGTTTGACAGTGGGGCTACTATATAGCCCCTAGGGGCATCGGGCTTGCCCGATTTCGGGGCACGTGTGTGCGTGGCCGGGAAACGGCCCTTCGTTAATGCGGAGGAATCCTAAAGATTCCGGCGGGTCATCGAGTGGTTGACCAGTTTCACGCTATATCATGACAGTCAGTTTTCGGCTTTCTCTACTGAGGTGCTCGCCTGGCCGAACCAGGGCACAATCGCAGTAGTTCTCCTGGTGCCACCTTTGCCGATGGAGTGGAACGTAAGGCAGCAAAACACAGGAGCCGGGCAAACCCAACATTTGACCAAAGACATGATTCGGAGCTGATGCATATAAGGCCAAACTCGCGACGCTGAACACTCCCTAAGGTATTTGGTCTTTTTGAAAACGGGTTGAACAACGCCCTTGGTAAGAAGCCCCTAGTGTCCAGGTACGCGCAAAATTCTGACGTGGCCACATGCCAAGACGCCAGCCTCCTCCTCGGTTATAACAAGAAACCGGGGGGTGTGTATCAACAAGAGACAATGAGAAAGGTTTACGGAGGGTCTTAATTTGAAAAGAATTCTTGGAACGGGTCCCTACTGCACGTCTGCGCCTGTGTCTCCGTTGTGCCGTATCCTGGATGAGTGTAGCACGGTGTTCATCTGTAAAAGAGAGGAACTTAGTTGAAAAAGATCGTGCGGAAATCTATGTTATATTAAATAAACAAAGTATAATTCAGAAAGTAGGTAGAATTGAGCTTATTGTCTCTTGTTGTACACGCGCGGAGCCCCTTGTACGGGGGTATGCGGCTAGTAAGCCCTTGTATATTTACGCCGGACTCGTCTAGCCATGTCCGGGGTGTGAACGACCTGTTTAGGTGCTTTGACTAGTGAGGCTGGTTTAGTGTGTGGCTGTCAAGGCAGCCGCACAATCTTCCGCGCTCGACGAACACTCGATATTTCCCTTTAATGAGATGATGCCCCGCGGACCGGGCGTAAGGGATGCATAATGCGGTATTGCGTTAAAGTGGGCAAAAGCTTCGCATCCCATTAGTGCTTGATAGCTACTTGTGAATGGGGCGATGTGGAAGGTTAGCTTTTCGCGTCGGAAGTTGTCGGGGGACCGAACATAACTGCTAACAGGAGAGAACCCGTACAATGGGTATCTGGGCCTGGCGTTACCCCTTGAAAGGAATTGTTGCCATGGCGAATTTTTGTTGGGTTTATCCCCATTCTGCGGATGGTGTCCTAATATAGCAGGTTTAGACCGCTGCCGCCGCCATTAGGACTTGTGTAAAGTGGAGTTCGTCAATTATCGGATCTAATACCAGGGCAGTCCAGCCTGCGTTTCGGATACTTCTAGAGTAATCCTGATGGTCGAAGGTGATTGGTTTTAACAACCAGTGGCGGGACTCCTCTCGGACAGGCCGTATGGCGCGTATCTCTATAGGCGCCACTTTGTTCTTCCCTTTTGTCATGTGAAGCGAATTTACTGTTTTGACTTCTTGTGGGAACTTCTTTTGTTCTCCGGTGCTCTGCTTGTGTGGTTCGTCGTCGTCCTCGCTTGGTATGTCAAGCCCCTTGTGTTCGGCGTTGAGTTTGCCGGATTGCTTGAAGACCCAACAATCTCTGTGGGTATGATTTGCAGGCTTCCCAGGAGTACTATGGATTTGGCATGTTTTGTCCAAGATTTTGTTTAGGTTAGATAGCTCGTCCCTGTTATCCTTGAGGGGCAGCTTTTTCTGATTCTGCTGAGAGCTTTTGAATCCGGCATTGACTGCCGTGCTCTTCAGGCTGTTGCCCTTGGTCTGGCGCTGGTCCTTGCTACGTCGCGGCTTCCCGTTTCCATCCCTAACTTCGGATGTACTTGGGTCGCTGGTACTGCTTCTTGCCAACCAGCTATCCTCTCCTGCGCAAAAGCGGGTCATGAGGCTGGTTAATGCGGCCATTGTTCTTGGCTTTTCTTGGCCGAGGTGTCTGGCGAGCCATTCGTCTCGAACACTGTGTTTGAAAGCTGCTAAGGCTTCGGCGTCCGGACAGTCGACTATTTGGTTCTTTTTAGTAAGAAATCTGTTCCAGAGTTTCCGGGCTGACTCTCTGGGTTGTTGAGTTATATGACTTAGATCGTCTGCATCCGGAGGTGGGACATAGGTCGCTTGAAAATTTGCCCGAAAAGCATCCTCGAGCTCTTCCAAACTTCCGATGGTGTTTTTGGGAAGGCTTTTAAGCCAATGCCGGGCTGGCCCTTTGAGCTTGAGGGGTAAGTATTTTATGGCGTGGAGGTCATCTCCTCTAGCCATGTGTATGTGGAGGATATAATCCTCAATCCAGACTCCAGGGTCTGTTGTTCCGTCGTATGCCTCTATGTTTAGGGGCTTGAATCCCACTGGAAATTCATGGTCCAACACCTCATCGGTGAAACATAGGGGGTGTGCGGCACCCCTATATTTGGGTGTGCCGTGATGCTCGGATACTTGTTGCATTGCATTGCTTACTAGAGCTTGCTTTCTTGGCCCGTAGATAGATCTGGTTGGGCCGTCTTTTTGATGTGAATCCTTGCACGGATCGCGTGACGGCTTGAGTGCGGCACCCTTTGCCGCTCTAGGTTGGCCATGGGGTTGATTATCTGACCGAGTGTCTTCCTTATTTTTTGATTGCGGGGGCTCTAAGGCCTCCTCATCAAATTCCGGCAGTAATTTTCGCTTCGGATAGCTCTTTGTGTGGCGACTGTCGCCGTATTTGTCTGCGGTGTTGAGTACTTTGCCCAATCTAATTCTGAGTGCATCTTCCGCTGTTTTGAGCTTCCGCTTCTGCTTTTTCAGGCTACGCGCAGTGGGGGCGAGCCTTTTGTGGAGGTTCCTCTGCTCCAGCAACTTGTCCGGCGTGAGGTCGTCCGGACTATTATCTTCGCCGGGGACGGGTTGTTCGGATTGTTTATCCGAGTTGCCTTGTTCGGACGGTTGCTCGATGGCATGTTCGTCGTCCTCCAGTTCGCCCTGCTCTGTGGCTGGGTCTCTGTCGAGGTGGGGTTTGGAGCGGCGCTTACGCCGCCGCTTTGACTGCTTTTCGAGGGAACAATCCCTCGTTGTGTCCCTTTGTTCCTCGTCATTGCTTCTTTTAGGTGTGTCCACCATGTATACATCGTGAGATGAGGTGGTTGTCTAGTGCCCTATAGGCCCTGGTTCTTGTTCGTCTCCTACATCGTCGTCCATACCGTTGATGTCTTCGGAGTCGAAGTCTAGCATGTCGATTAAATCATCGACAATGGCTACGAAGTGGGTGGTGGGTGGGCTTTGAATTTCTTCGTCATTCGCATCCCATCCCTGCTGACCATAGTCCGGCCAGCACTCTCCTGATAAAGAGAGAGACTTTAGTGAATTCAGAATGTCGCCGAAGGGCGAGCGCTGAAAGATGTCCGCGGCGGCGAACTCCATGATCGGCGCCCAATCGGGTTCGATCGACAGGGGCGCGGAGGGTTCGGAGTCCGGAAAGGAGTCCGGCACCTTGGAGTCACGAGCTTCGCAAAGGACAATAATGGTGTTCGGCTCGATCGCCGTAGAGATTGCAGCCCCCGAGACGGTGTCCAGCCACCCGTCTTCGATCGGCGCAGTTGGCTCCGAGCTAAGGGTCGGAGCGGACACTGGGGCGCCTCCTGGGCATTGTTCGGCAGCAGAGCTAGATCATGCCCATCGTGACAGTGCGGCGCGCTCGGCTGTTGCTCGAACCCGTCGAAGATCAAGTCTCCGTGGATGTTAGCCGTGTAGTCCAAACTTCCAAACCTGACCTGATGGCCAGGGGTGTAGTTTTCGATCTGCTCCAGATGGCCAAGCGAATTGGCCCGCAGTGCAAAGCCGCCGAATACGAAGATCAGTCCGGGGAGAAAAGTCTCACCCTGGACTGCATCGTTGTTGATGATCAGAGGAGCCATCGGGCCTAAAGATGACGACACAGAGGAACTCTCAATGAAAGCACCAATGTCGGTGTCAAAACCGGCAGATCTCGGGTAGGGGGTCCCGAACTGTGCGTCTAGGCAGATGGTAATAGGAGACAAGGGACATGATGTTTTTACCCAGGTTCGGGCCCTCTCGATGGAGGTAAAACCCTACTCCTGCTTGATTAATATTGATGATATGGGTAGTACAAGAGTAGATCTACCACGAGATCAGAGAGGCTAAACCCTAGAAGCTAGCCTATGGTATGATTGTTGTTCGTCCTACGGACTAAAACCCTACGGTTTATATAGACACCGGAGAGGGCTAGGGTTACACAGAGTCGGTTACAATGGGAGGAGGTCTACATATCCGTATCGCCAAGCTTGCCCTCCATGCCAAGGAAAGTCCCATCCGGACACGGGACAAAGTCTTCAATCTTGTATCTTCATAGTCCAGGAGTCCTGCCAAAGGTCATAGTCCGGTCATCCGGACACCCATAATCCGGGACTCCCTCAACCACCTTATCATGGACTCCCTAAGTAGCCCCTGAACCAGGCTTCAATGACGATGAGTCCGGCGCGCAGATTGTCTTCGGCATTGCAAGGTGGGTTCCTTCTCCGAATACTCCATAGAAGATTTTGTATGTGAGGATCGTGTCCGGCTTTGCAAAATAATTTCCACACACCACTATAGAGAGCACAATATTTTACAAATCTAATCTACTGACAACTTTTCATAGGGTGACATCACGCCACGGCGTGGTCATTATTCGATCCATTTTTCTCAACCAACCATCGCACATATCGCGAGGCGATTTTATTGGCACGTCTTGTCGAGGTGTGGGTAACCCAACAGTGCTATCACGGGGTTCTCATCAATACGGTTGTGGGTAACCCAACCGCGCCATCAATCGTGGTGCTTGGGGAACAAGCGATTTTACCGGGAAAGTGGGGAGGCGCACAGTTTCTACCACCTTTATAAAGGGATAAGGATTCCTCTTTTTCTCCCACGCCTTCTTCTTCCCATGCTCATCCATTCTCGCACGCTCGATTTCTAGCGCCCAAGTTCTCACCTTCTCCGTAAAGCCATTCCAAACATGTCTAGAGTGGGAGGCAAGTGGATGGCCTCCTCTGTTACGAGGAGGACATCACTAAGCTCCGGGAGGCCGGATATCTGGCAGCAGACATTGCGCACCGGCTACCGGACGCAGGGTAGATTGTCCCTACATCGGAACCCCATGAGAGGGTTGTGTTCCTTGCCCACTTCGTCCGCGGACTGGGATTTCCCCTCCACCCATTTGTCCGTGGGCTCATGTTTTACTACGGGATGGATTTTCATGAGCTAGCCCCCAATTTCATCCTCAACATCTCGGCGTTTGTCATCATGTGTGAGGCCTTCCTCCGCATCAAGCCCCACTTCGGCATGTGGCTCAAGACCTTTAATGTGAAGCCGAAGATAGTGGTCAGCTAGCAGGCGGAGTGCGGAGGTGCCATGCTGGGCAAAATGCCCAACGTCATCTGGCTCGAAGGATCCTATGTGGATACCGTGAAGGGGTGGCAATCCCGGTGGTTCTACATCACTGAGCTGCGCGACGCCAACAGGGCGGCGGCCCCAGAATTTTGATCCGACATCCCCATGCGGCTTACCTCCTGGAAAAAGAAGGGATTAGCCAGGGGAGCACCGGCGGAGGTGACCGGACTCCAGAATTGCGTCAAAATATGATAAGCAAGAAAATCAAGCTTGTCAACATGGTCCAGGTCATGCTCTTCAGCCGGATCCTCCCGTGTCAAAGACGGGCATTCAATATGTGGGAGTTCAACCCGGCCGAACACGAGATGCTGCGAGAGATCTTCGATACGATGCACAAAGACGTCTAGAAGGTGATGTTCAAGGTCGCCGAGGTACCTCCTCCCACTACCGAGGATCGCAGACTCAGCGCAAAGCGCCCCGCCAATCCGGTAAGCTCTCTGTATCTTACAAGATGCTCCTTCCCCAAGTATATTTGCGGTAGGAATCTAAGCCCCCATGCCAATTTAACAGGACTTGGTGGCGACAGCGGAGCGGATCGACTATCCGGCTCCGCTACCTGAAGATTCAGCAACTCCTCTCCTAACGGAGGTGCTGTTTGCGGCGCCCTACGAGGTGCCGGAGAAGAAGGCCCTGGGGACCAGGAAAGGTCTCCGGTGCAAGGGTGTGTCGGACTCATTGTCCGAAGACACCAGGGCGCACCCCTTCGATGAAAACAAGGAGGAGGAAGAGGAAAGCCTCCCCCCCAAACCAGGGGGAGAAGAAAAGGAAGGCCGCCCCATCTGGGGAGGCCGAAGGGTTTAAGAAGGGAAAGACCCTCCCTCCGAACCACTCCACCACAGCCGCCTACAGCGAGGAGGAGTGGCTGCCTAGGGACAAGCCCCGGGTGAAGTCGTGAGTATCCGGACACTATAATACTTCTGGTACGTTCTGCTTCATTGCTTCTTATCGAGCCCATATCGATGCATCCTCCTCAGATGGTTCTCTGAGCCAGTCGGAGATGAATAGTTATTCACTCCCAACGGCCACCACCCCCTGACCCGCAGACGACACCGAGGTGTTGTCTCAGAGGATACCGGAACAGGGGAAGACAGTTCTGGAGATGCCCCAAGGTGAAATCCCAGAAGCCGGGCACACGGGGCGAAGACCCCCATGGATTCTCATGATGGGGGCCGCAGCATGTCTGGCCCCCAGCCGGATACCACGCCGGAACCTCTAATGGTTCCGGATTCAGGTAGGCAACCCCTCACTAAGGAGGGTGAGCCGCCTGTCCCGATGACCTCTGTCCATCCAGAGGCATCAGACAATTTGCTGGAAGCGCTTCGCGGCGCTTCCATTGACGAAGAGCACCGTACTCTTATGAGTATGGTGATTGAGAAGGTTCGGTCCGCCAAAAGCGGATTGACCGAAGCATGCGCCAGCCTCCTAACAGGCTTTGAGGTAAGTAATCACATCATGAGGAAATATCACAGCATAGACAGTAGCCCCTGATGCTTTGTTTGGTGTTCGGAAAGAAAGGCCGAACAGAGGATCAAATAACATCCACAGGAGTCTAATCATATTATGTGTATGTGAATAAGCAGGTGTCAATGCTGGCCGCTGCCGCCCGCACTGCGGAGGTCTCCGGACTGAAGCGGGACCTAGGGCGGGCCGAGGAAGAGCTCGGCCTCCTGAAGAGGTAGCTCGAGGAGAACAAAGGTAAGCGATACCCCTTCCGTGTGTTATATAAAGGAGAAATCATTGATGTTAATAGAAGAATCATGAATTTTAATAGGATCCACGACCGAAGTGGCGGCCCTTAGGAAAGCGTTGTCCGAGGCCGAAGACAAGGCGGCCAAGGAGCGCACCGACCGTGAGAAGCAGGAGGCTCGGGTTAATGAGGTCCAGCAAGAGCTCCAGGACTTCATGAAAAAATTCGATTCCTTGGAGCGTGACTCCAAGACGCAAGAGTCTGAGCTTGCGAAGGCCCTCCAGAGCATGCAAGACGCCAAGGCCGAAGCCCAAAAGTCCCTCCAAGTGATTCAGGCGGCCAAGAAGATAGCGGCGGGTAAGGCATTCATTATGCAAAGCAAGCATGTGAAGGAGAATTTCCTTTTACTTACCCGAATTCAGAGCTCTCCAGGAGCGTTCGCAGATCTGCCGCGCAGCATATCGGATGCCGTGGAGTTCTACCTTGCAGAAGAAGGGAGCTCGACGGAGAAGTTGTTCTGGTCTCAATATACTGGGACCGAACATCCGATGCCATTGAGCGACTAGCTGAAGCAACTGGTCGAATTGCACAAGGCGGCCGAACTGGCCATGAAGGACTTCATAGTCCGGCTGTGGCCTGGCGAGCCCCTACCCAGCAGCTACTTTGGCCTTGTAAAGCGGATGGTAAATGCCTGTCCGCGGCTTGAAGTCATTAAGCGGTCCTTCTGCATTGAAGGTGCACGCAGGTCCTTCACTCGTGCGAAAGTGCACTAGGCGAAGATGTATGCTGAGAAGCTGGTGACGGAGGGCCCACCGAAGGGCAAGAAGCACCGCCACCCCGAGAAGTACTATGACGGTGTTATGAAAGGCGCTTGTCGCGTGGCGGAGGAATGTGCCAAGGATGTAATATTTGAATGAATGTACTCATGTGACCCTGTAATATAAAAACGAGTTCATGTGCACTATATAACACTTGTTGATGTAAAATATTACCTTCTGTGCGGCTGTTTATAAAATTTGAGAGTTGGCCAATTGTCGGCTTCTGCCCCCATGCAGCTAGTACTGGGGTGTTCGGGATAAATCTAAACACTCTTTATCCACTTTTTTGGTCCTTTAAGGAGGTGTTTAGCGTAGCGAACAGGGCAATCGGACTATACAACTTTATCACTCTCACTTAGCCATGGAAGTCTACAGTTTTAAATTTTGGCAAAGCCCCTAGTATTCGGAAGGCCGAACTTGGGGTGCTATACACGCCTAAATTGGACAAGGCCGATTCCTCGCCCGAAACAGAAAAAATCTTTAAGGATTTGAGACCTCTCGAACAGCGACCAGCACTCGCCGCATCATGACAGTCAGTTTTCGGCTTTCTCTACTGAGGTGCTCGTCTGGAAGAACCGGGACACAATCGCAGTAGTTCTCCCTGTGCTACCTTAGCCAATATAACGTAACATAAGGCACCAAAACATGGGAGCCGGGCAAACCCAACTATTGACCCAAGACATGATTCGGAGCTGATGCATATAATGCTATAAGTTCGGGATGCCGCACTATCGAAAGTGTTCGGACTTTTCTTGCCGTGTTATGGGGTACACTGAAGCCCTTGGCGAACTGAACGTACCAAAGTGTACGGGTGAAATTTTTAGTAAATAAGCAGCTGAGAAAAAACATAAAGAAAATGTAATAATAAGCTGCTGTTATATATTTTTCCATTCTTATTTAAATAATATGTCAAAGCATATGTAGACAAGTAGTGCGATAAGAAAAATAGGACTGTTTGACATATCCTAGCCAAGGGTAAGCTGCACATGGGTATGTAAAACAGGTATAACGATCATTATCAGAGACCACCTGGGTATTCCCTTATACGTCAAAGCTTCTTGCCTCCTTGGGTTTTCCTTCCCCTGATGAGTCCGATAATCTGGCTATCTGAAAGGGCTTCCAGAAAGTAGGGTCCTGAAAGAAAGAAAATGATGAAGGAATACGGGTCCTGGGGCGGTTGAGCCGCATTGTGGACCGCATTGTACCGGTGCCTCCGCCTATGTCCATGGCATTTTGAGTGTGTAATTATGTACGCGCAGCGCAAATTTCACCGCTTGACTGGGACTAGGACGGAGGCCGAATTGCTAGTCGAGCTCTAGATGTGCCGGACGATTCTGTTGTAGGGTACTCCGGACTCACTTGACGGTGTCCGGGGGCTTCATCGCCGGATTGGCGGTCTGCCTAAGAAGGCTGATTTGTACTTCTTCTGCGAGGGCCGCAGTGTGCTTCTCCGTACGGAGCAAGCGTTCTGTGTTTCCATTGATTGTTATAACCCCGCGAGGTCCTGGCATCTTGATCTTGAGGTATGCTAGTGCGGTACCGCATTGAATCGAGAAAATGCGGTTCGTCCTAGTAGGGCATGATAACCACTACGGAAGGGGACGATATCCAAGATTAATTCCTCGCTTCGGAAGTTGTCCGGAGATCCGAAGACTACTTCCAGTGTGATTGAGCCCGTACAACATGCCTCTACACCTGGTATTACACCTTTAAAGGTGGTTTTGGTGGGTTTATCCTAGAGGGATTGATGCTCATTTTGCCCACTGTATCCTGATAAAGCAGGTTCAGGATGCTGCCACCATCCATAAGGACTCGTGTAAGGTGGAATCCATCAATGATGGGGTCGAGGACCAATGCGGCCGAACCGCCATGACGGATACTGGTAGGATGGTCCCTGCGGTCAAAAATAATCGGACAAGAAGATCATGGGTTGATTTTTGGGGTGACTGGCTCCATCGCATAGACGTCCCTTAGTGCACGCTTCCATTCCCGTTTCGGGATATGGGTTGCGTATATCATGTTCACCGTTTTCACCTCGGGAGGAAATTTCTTCTGTCCTCCTATGTTCGGCGGCCGGGGCTCCTCGTCGTCATCGCTATGCAGCCCCTTTTCCTTATTTTCAGCATTCACCTTGCTGGCCCGTTTGAATACCCAACATTCTCTGTTGCTGTGGTTGGCTGGTTTATCGGGGGTGCCGTGAATTTGACATGAGCAATCGAGTATGCGGTCCAGACTCGATGGGCCCGGATTGTTTCTTCTGAATGGCTTTTTCCGCTGACCGGACTTAGAGCCACTGAATCCAGCATTGACTGCCGTGTCTTCGGCATTATCGCCATTGTTGCGACGCTTGTGTCTGTTGCGTCATGGCTGGCCATTGCTGTCTCTGGCATCTGAACTGCCAGGATTTCTTGACGTGTTGTTGCTACGAGCCAGCCAGCTGTCTTCGCCCGCACAAAAGCGAGTCATGAGTGTCATGAGGGCTGACATGGATTTTGGCTTCTCTTGGCCGAGGTGTCGGGCGAGCCACTCATCGCGGATGTTATGCTTAAAGGCCTCTAGGGCTTTGGCATCCAGATAATCGACGATTTGGTTCTTTTTAGTTAGGAACCGAGTCCACAATTTCCTGGCTGACTCTCCGGGCTGTTAGGTTATGTGACTTAAGTCATCAGCATCACGTGGTCGCACATAAGTGCCCCGGAAGTTGTCAAGGAATGTGTCTTCCAGGTTCTCCAAACTGCCAATGGAATTTCTCGGCAGACTATTCAGCCAATGCCGAGCTGGTCCTTTGAGTTTAAGTGGGAGGTACTTGATGGCATGTAGATCGTCGCTGCGGGCCATGTGAATGTGGAGAAAGAAATCTTCAATCCATACCATAGGGTCTGTTGTACCATCGTATGATTCGATGTTCATGGGTTTAAACCCTTCTGGGAATTCATGATCCATTACTTCATCAGTGAAGCATAGGGGGTGTGCGGCGCCTCTGTGTCCGGCTATATCACAACGCAGTTCGAATGAGTCTGGTCTGTTGTATTCGGCCCGGCCAGATTTGTATTTTGCATATCCGGTGTGATGGTCGTTGTCTTGCATTGGGGCGCGCCCCCGTGATCCGTAGATCGATCTTGGCTGACCTGCTTTGTTTTCCAATTTGTTTTGCATGTCATGTGTGGAGCCCCGGGCCTTCGTATTTTTGCTTGCTTGGTGAGGGGGTGCAGGCTGGTGTTCGGTCTGATATGTCGCTTTATCTTGGCCACGAGGTGGCCGGTCATCCGCATCGTGCGCTTGTAGTGTGGGCTTTAATGCCTCCTCCTCGAGTTGAGGTAGCAACTTGCGCTTTGGGTAACTTTTGGTTGGGCGCTCGAGTCTGTATTCCTCGGCTGCCAGGACCTCAATCCATCTATCAGTTAGCAGATCTTGATCAGCCTGAAGCTGCTGCTGCTTCTTCTTTAGGCTTTTTGAAGTGTCTACAAGCCGGTGCTTGAAGCGCTCCTGCTCGACGTGATCCTCAGGCATGATGAATTCTTCGTCGTCGAGGCTCACTTCGTCTTCAAAGAGGGGCATGTAATTATCATCCTCCAAGTCTCCATATGTTGCCTGTTCATGGGGGCTAACTTGCCCATCCTCCCGTTCGGCCTGCTCTCAGTCTGGCTGGGTGGGTTTGTTTTCGTCTTTGGCACCATCCAGACTGCTATCATCTGTTGTGACGGTATCGCAATCTTTGCTATGGCGGGGCTTAGAGTGGCATCGATGACGCCGGTGCTTAGATTGCTTCTCATGGGGATTATCCTTCGTTGCCTCATCGCCATTGTTTTCTTTGGGGGTGTCCACCATATATATAGCACATGATGAGGTGGTTGTCCAGCGCCCTTTGGGCGGTGCTTCCTGTTCTTCTCCTGCATCGTCGTCCATACCGTCGATGTCTTCGGAGTCGAAGTCAAGCATGTCGGTTAAGTCATCGACAGTGGCTATTAAGTGGGTGGTGCGTGGGGAATGAATTTCTTCGTCGTCTGCTTCCCACTCAAGCCAGACATAGTTCGGCCTGGAGTCTCCTGAGAGGGAGAGAGACCTCAATGAATTTAGCACGTCGCCCAAGGGTGAGTGCTGAAAGATATCCATGGAGGTAAACTCCATGATCGGTGCCCAATCAGATTCGATAGGCATGGACGCTCGCGGTTCGGAACCTATGGCTGGAGACGAGTCCAAGGTTCCGATCACACAGATCTCTTTGGAGGTGCAGTCCGTGTCCGGCTCCAGCGCCGATAATTGCGCGGCCTCCGTGGCGGGGTCCATCCATCCATCCTCGGATGGTGCGATCTGCTCCAGATTAAGGGTTGGGGCAGCCGCAGGTGCGATCTCCCGAACACCGCCCGATGGTAGATCTAAGTCATGCCCGTCGTGACTGTTCGGCGCTCCTGACATGGGCTCGAATCCGTCGAAGATCAAGTCTCCGCAGATGTCAGCCGTGTAGTTCAAGTTTCCAAACCTGACCTGATGGCCAGGGGCGTAGCTGTTGATCTGCTCTAGATGGCCAAGCGAGTTGGACCGCAGTACGAAGCCGCCGAATACAAAGATCTGTCCGGGGAGGAAAACCTCACCTTCGACCGCATCGTTGAAGATGATTGAAGGAGCCATCAAGCCTTATCGCGACGACATAGTGGAACTCTCAATGAAAGCACCAATGTCGGTGTCAAAACCAGCGAATCTTGGGTAGGGGGTCTCGAACTGTGTGTCTAAGGCTAATGGTAGAAGGAGGCGGGGGACACGATGTTTACCCAGGTTCGGGCCCTCTCGATGGAGGTAGTACCCTACATCCTGTTGATTGATCTTGATGATATGAGTATTACAAGAGTTGATCTACCACGAGATCGTAGAGGCTTAACCCTAGATGCTAGCCTATGATTATGATTGTTGTTGTCCTACGGACTAAGCCCTCCTGTTTATATAGACACCGGAGGAGGCTAGGGTTACACAGAGTCGGTTATGGAGAAGGAGATCTACATATCCGAGTTGCCAAGCTTGCCTTCCACGCAAAGGAGAGTCCCACCCGGACATGGGACGAAGTCTTGAATCTTGTATCTTCATAGTCCAACAGTCCGGCCAAAGTATATAGTCCAGCTATTCGAGGACCCCCTTATCCTGGACTCCCTCAGCATCATCCTATTGTTTTTTCCAAGACAACACGGTCGAGATGAGCAACATCCAAGAAGAAACACAGCGGGGAAAAGCCAGCGGCAAAAACCCCAAAGAAAGCGAAAGTCCGAAGGAAACCCATCGAATAAGAGAAAGTCCAACATAATTATACATAGACCCATACATAAATGACATAACAAGTTCAACTACTCTCATACATCGAATGGAACATGATGACTCGTACGACTACATCCATACATCAACATGATAACTACAAATACTCAAGCGCTCTAATGATCTACTGGTGCTATGGTGTCCTCTCCTAAAGAGGACTCGGATCCTGAACCGACTGCCTTAACCGTGACCTCCGGGTTAAATGTAACACGACAATGCTGCCTCGAGGGCTCTCCCTCAGGAGTAGGTGCAGGATGAGGCTGAAGCATCAGGGCTACAGGGGTGGCAAGAAGGGAAACCCACTCAGCAGGAGCACTAAGAGGGTTCACAGTCGAGGTGCCCGAGCTACTCGGGGGAGCAACTGATGAAACTGGTGAGCTAGAACTAGATGGAAGATAAGGGGTGAATCCCATAGATGAGGGAGTAGTGATAGTTCTAGTAGCGACTATAGCAACACGGGCGTGAGTCAGCTCTCGAGCCAGCTCGTGGATCAACAGGTAGCTAGCAGTAATGTATCGAGAAAGGTGGCTAGCAGTACTATCGGACTCCGGATCAATGGTAGGAAAACGGACACGACCAGTGTCGTGCAGGGAGGGACAGTAGTAGAAACCTGGGTGGTTCTGCATTCGGACCTCATTATAGCGTAGCTCGATGAGGACCTCAAATGCAGCAAACTGGACAGCCTGAGAAGCAGTAGAAGTGTAACCGCTCCTGGAATTGCGAGGGTACACTACAAAAAAAATAAACTTCCGTGATGATACGTGTTTTTCACAGTAGGTCGCGTTTTTTGTCATGCATGTACATCCATGACAAATTTATGACAGAATCGAGATAGTCATACCTGTGTTGTCGTAGAAGTGTTCGATGACATTACCAAATTATCATCACAGAAGTGTCCACTTCCATGACGATAAATCACGCGTCACAGAAGTGCTTTCGTTAAGGGTGACCGACACGTGGCATCCACCGTAACGGAATGCCGTTAAGCTATCGGGTCGGGTTTTGGATCCGATAACCCGTTAACAGCCCCGACCAATGGGGATTTTCCCCGTGTAAAGTCATCATTGGCTAGAGGAAACACGTGTCGGCTCACTGTTGGGACAGATGTCATCCACTCATTGGACAGAAGGCGCCTATGAGACGTCGACACGTGGCACGGCCCAACAGAGGCCCATTCCTATGAAAAGGCCGTCCCGTTTGACTTGGTTAAAGGTGACAGGTCGGCCCATGGAAAGCCTGTTAACGGCCTGTTCGCATATAGCCCATTTACATCCCGCTAACCCAAAGCCCGTTACGCCCTATCCGAATTAGGCCCAGTAGCGTTATCTGGGACATCCAATATGATTCCAGCCCGTTTTCACTTCTGGCCCATGTATGGCCCATGACGTCTTTCGGCCCATATGAGGCCCTATGTAACTCTTGGCCTATTACCAGCCCGTGGTGAAACTGGCCCACAATGAACAGTGTATTACTTTAGACCCATTAACGGCTCGTGGTGAAACTGGCCAATAATGAACAGTGTATCACTTTATACCCATTAAGGGCCCGTTATTTAGTTGGGCCGTTTACAACCCATGTTATCTTTCGGCCTTCTCAGAGCCCATTTATTCTTGGGCTTCTTTGCAGTATTCGGTTACTTACGGCCCGTTACTGTCATTTTATGCCTGTGGGCCAAATTCAGCCCGTCGTTACAGTCGGCCCGTTTGTGGTCCGTTAGTCTGTTGGGCCATTTTCATAGCATCACCAAATACGGCCTATTAACGACCCATTATGGTCAGCCAATAAAACGTACGATTTCCATTATAGGCTCATCTACGGCCCATTAAAGGCCAGTACAAGACCCATAAATGAGTCGGCGGCCCATGGATCCTACGTGACGTAGAAGGCCGATGGATCCTGCGAGACGTAGAAGGCCGATGGATCCTGCGAGACGTAGAAGGCCCATGGATCCTGCGAGACGTAGAAGGCCCATGGATCCTACAAGACGTAGAAGACCCACGGATCCTACGAGACATAGAAGGCCCATGGTCAGGCAAGTTGGCCCCCGTTTGAACGATATATCATATTCAAAGAATTATCCTACTCAATACTATCACCTCTAAAAAGCATACACTATATAACAAAGAGATCAAGGCATAGAAAGGTAGAATAATCCTACACTATACAATAAAGAAATTACAGCCGCTTATACCCAGTGGGCATTGTGGTATGGCACAGGTGATAATAAAGCATACACAAACAGCAAATTACATACACTTGGCAAATACGGCTCATACATCATGGACGCGCAGCAACTTAACTCCATTTGAACTATAATCTCTTTAGGAAATAGGATTGGCCGGATTCAGATAGCACAAATTTCAGTCTGCAAAATCTCCAATTCCTTCATTGTCACCTCGGTGTCTTGTTTCATTTTTTTGACTCCTGCATCTAATACCTGCATGTCCAGTCTCAACTTGTTGATTATATGTTGACAATCATGTACACGTTGTCTTGCCACCTCTAGTTGATGCTCGATAACATCAGCACATTCCAATTCCAATCCATAATCATTCGGTAACAGCCATGCCGCACTGCTCGCAGATTTTTGTGTTGATGTCACTTCATCCTGAAATGTTTCTGTAAATACACATGACTAGGGCAAAAATATGGTTACAACAGTGAAGCGAACAAGACACTATTTTGTACTACATGGCAAAACATGACTAACAATAATGTTACACGTCACTTTCACACGAAAAATGTTACACGTCATGAAGCATAAGCAGGTGATATTTTAAAAATTATAAAAAAGATAGTCTGTGCAGCCTGCATACTGAAATCCCTCTTAGCTCACCAGAGGAGCATGATGTTGGGGCCCAATCGAAAACACAGACAAGTTACAAATTTAGACAGCACCTTGCGTATAAGTAAGCAAGCAGTTGGCCATTGTGTACCTCAATTAAAGTCTTAGGGAGCATAATGAACAGCAGAGGGTTTCATACAAACATATTACAATAGGCAAAACTATGCAATCATTAGCATAGTATAAACTAGATTGTGAGCCTCATGCAATAATAGTAGGTTAATAGACTTCAAAGCTTCAGGAACACTTTGATAGAGTAATTAAATGGTAAGGCCTTTAATTATGTCAACTAATAGTGATACAAGTACCGAACATCAGGCATAATTATTTGGGCATCTCATTAAGTGAGGACAAATAAAGCAATTGAAAAGAGAAAATTAACTATGCCTGAAACAAACAAGGAATTGAACTGTTGAGTTGCATACTCTAACTCACCTTAGCAGGTTGAAGAGGCTCAGTGCAGCTCCTACTTCTCTTGCAAGGCTCCTTCATAACATCTTGTACTTGGAAATCCTCAATCTTATCTTCATTGCACCCCCTCTACAAGGTGACACAAACTAGTTACTCGTCTCCTTGGAAGATAAATATGCATAATGTCTAGTCTGTGAACACAAAAGGATGAGATTATAACAAAACAACACCACATAATGAAACATGCCGCATCTCTTGCACTTGCACACAATGAAATGAGCATTTACTATGTCTGCACTATGTAAAAACTAGGCATACCTTCGAACTGGATCTCCAGGTACTCTTGGAGAGCCTACTGTAGTGTACAGCCAAACCTTTATTCACCTATGAGTTAGACAAGGCCCCACTACAATAGCCCTTAGTGTTTAAATCATTGACAAGCTCTGTTAGAGTGTTAGGTCAAGAACAACAAGTAATCAAAGCAAACAGTCCTAGTATGGCTGGATGATGCAAACACGGAATTGAACAGATGTGTGAGCAAATCTTACATATCAAGAAAAGAAGCAAAGAAGGAGGCTTAAAGACCATCACTTGACTGACCGGATTTAAGGGGCATTTAAACATCATGTGCAACGTATGTACTAACATAAACATTGCATATTCGAAATTCTACAATGGAATGCACATGTATTAGGTTATGCCATGTATGATGATGCCTAAATGTACAGATAACAGGCAGGAGTGATTCATCATTGCACGCACAATTGAATTGCAGGTTAAGGGCCAGTTTGATTATGCCTTTTCAGGGTATATTGTCAAAATAAGCCATAAAAGATGTAAAGAAGTCATTTTTGAGTTATGGGATTGGGCTTAACTAATTTCGCTTTGGAGGGGGGTGTTTCGGGTAGAACCTCACTAAAAATTTAAGGGAAGGGGAATGATGAGTTGCTACAAGCTACTCCTGTTGCTGGTATATGATGAATTGCTATGAGCTACTCCTGCTGCTGCTATATGATGAATTGCTATGAGCTGCTGCTGGTATATGATGAATTGCAGACTGCTGCTGCTGTATGATGAGTTGCTATGAGCTGCTGCTGCTGCTATATGATGAGTTGCTACAAGCTGCTCCTGCTGCTGCTATGTGATGAATTGCTATGAGCTGCTCCTGCTGCTGCTATATGATGAATTGCTATGAGCTTCTGCTGGTATATGATGAATTGCAGACTGCTGCTGCTGTATGATGAGTTGCTATGAGTTGCTGCTGCTATATGATGCTTTCAGGTGGTGCTGCTATATGATAATAACCAGCCACTTGGACCATCGAATTTCAACAACTAATTGTTCTTCATTTAAATGTGGGTCATGCGTTCTTCGTTTAAATTAGGCAATGAGATCTCTATGGAAAACATTGACCAAAGTAGATTGTGCCAAGTAGATGGTATCTTTGTATTTGCATTTTGAGCAAATAGTGATGGTCTGTTTTCCTATCATATTAATTACTCACTGGGTTCAATTTGTGATGTTTGCAAGTCAAATTAATTTCCATATGTGCAACAAAATGAAAAATATATAGAATGCAATCTAGAGTTTCCATTGATCATACCAAAGATAAGCTGAAAATGCAATGAAAAGAACTGGTTGGCGTATTACATGGAGCTTATATTCACAGGTGCTTATTTTCTTAGGATAACTCGTAATAACTGTCACTTAGAAACTTGGCTAATAGAACTGGCATACAAATAACCTGTCACGATGATTGCAATGGAGGAGTGATGTACCATAGCACACTGTATAGGCTCACCGCTTCCTCTCCTTTTTTTTTGCGATGTTCCATGAAATTGCCACATACATCTTGTACTTTTTCATTGTGTAACCCTATCTGCAAGTTGACACGGCTAATTTCAGACATCTCTACATGATAGTACATTGCATATACCTTGCGCATATTTAAACAACCAATTAACGGTTGTGTGCATACCATAAACTAGCCATGACTCTGTATGCTGGACTGGCAGGCACTCTAAGGGAGCCTAATGTAGTGCACTAGAATTCCTACATGCCACCTATGATTTTGTGTAATGTACTACCCTGTTCCTAAATATATGTCTTTGTAGATATCCAGTATGGACCACATACAGATGTATATAGATGCATTTTCGAGTGTAAATTCACTCATTTTGCTCCGTATGTAGCCTATAGTGGAATCTCTAGAAAGACGTATATTTAGGAACGGAGGTACGAGGTAGTATCATGTATGACATCTACATATCTAATTTAGCAGCCAGTAGTAGAAATCATTGTCTGCACAAAGGGATTACCGGTCGAAAATCCTAGCAAAGAACGCTGGCAGGCACAGAACAATACAAGAGAGAGAGACGCGCTTACAAGATCATAGCAATGCCTCAGTCCAGGATCTTGGTTGGCCAAGCTGTTAGATCTAGAAGAAACATCGTCCTTGTAGTTTTTGCCAGCTGCATAACAGGTAACAACGACCGGTTAGTATATTTGAAGGACATCGGGCAGGTGATGCTGGACGGGTTTAAAGGTGACAAGTACCTAGGCCATGGCGAGTGCTTGGCATCTCTCTAGACGGTGGGAATCAGGTTAGAAACGTCGAGGGTGATGACGTTGCGCTGGCTGACGGGGTCTGGTAAGGAGATCTAGAACCATCGAGTAGGGTGTTTGTGGAGCGACTCCGGTAGGGTGGACTACGGTGTGGGCAAAGCAGATTTGTGGCCGTGGACGAGGGCGTAGCTAAAGCTACTCCGGTGGTTGGGTTAAGGATGGTGTCGACGACGCGGATCTGCGGCCGTGGACGGGGCGTCAGAAGCTGCTCCGGTGGTTGGGTTAAGGATGGTGTCGATGATGCGGATCTGTGGCCGTGGACAGCGCATCAGAAGCTGCTCCGGTGGTTGGGTTAAGGATGGTGTCGACGATGCGGATCTGCGGCCGTGGACAGGGCGTTAGAAGCTGCTCTGGTAGGTTGGATGAGGGTGCGAGGAAGCGGATCTGAGGCCGTGGACTTGTGAGTTGGCAAAGCGGCGCCGGTAGGGTTGAGAATGGTATAGGTGAAGCTACTCCGGTAGGGTTGACGCTGGTGTCGGTGAAGCGGCTCCGGTAGGGTTGAGGAAGGTGTCGGCGAAGCACCTCCGGTAGGGTTGAGGAATGTGTCGGCGAAGAGGATCAGAGGCTGTCGACGGGGGCGTTGGTGGGGCGGCTCCGGGGGGTGTGGACGAAGCATCTCCGGTGGGGAGTACGAATGAGCCGCTGCAGATGCGCGACGGTTGATGAGAGTACCGGCGAAGCAGATCCGGCGCCATGGACAAGGCCGGCACTGAATAGGCTGTGGTACATTGGTGGATGAGCAGTCTACTTGTTTCTAGGGGAGGTGGGAGGGGTAGATGCGGCAGCAGAAGCAGATCCGGCGAGGTGGACGCCGCTGGCAGTGAATGGGCTATGGTAAGCATATGGATGAGCAGTCTAGGGTTTTGAGAGGGGAGGGGAGAAAAGGCGATGAAGTACGGATGGCGTGATGTAAGATGCTCTGGTGCTGTGGAGTTAGTCGTTTTTGTGGGAGGAGGGGAGAGGAAATGGGGGTGGCGTGTAGTGGGGGGAACCGGAAGTTACAAAAGCAGCCCCGACCTATCATCTAGATGATGGCGGTGCTGTAACTGTTGGTCTCCGTGCACCAAGGACAAAAGGGGGATTTCGCATGCTAAAGACTAAGGTGGCGGAAATTTTAGAAGGAGGCGGGAGATCTTGCCGCCCGCGGGATCGTTCATATCCAGTTTCAACTAATTTTCGACCGTGCTAGCGGGAAGGTCATGCTAGACTGTGCACACGGGGCATGCGTCAGCGGTTAATAACTGGTGTGAAGTCCACCCCAAAAAGACGACAATTACTCGGGATGATGCGCCGATAACTTGGACGTTCACACGGGCGCGGCCAATCATACGGGTGTAGTGGCGCGTTCACAAAAAAGGGGATGAAACGCTCAACCTATGTATTTCTCGTGTAAATAGATAATCTAGTGTCATTGGTTACTTACTTTAAACATAATGCATTGACGTGTTAGTGTAGAGGCACACAAAAAGAAATGGATATTGTAGTTAGCTACTTAAAAGTGTTACCTCATATGATTACATAGCCTCTATTTCATAAATTGCGTAACCGTTGAATTCATATATGAATATTACATATATATTACTTCAAAATAGAAACTTAAATCATCCAAGACTAATGAATTTGAATGCAAGAGCAACAATGGTGCATGTGCATGATAGCTACATTGGTTGTTTGAAGAAACATCACTATAACTTTGGCATGCACAACTGAAAAAGGTTTATTTAAATAAAAAAATGTGATATGTGAGTGTCCAATCTTTATAGCGTTGAATCGATATTGTACCTTAGGCCACGATACGAAGTAGATATTGACTTATGTTCAAGCGATGCACGTCCACGGTCGCTAGATAGTGATACGTGAATGAATTGTGCAATCTCTCTCACACGCATACATATCTCATTTCCCTGTGGGCATCGGAATCACACACGCGCACTTCATGTATTTCTCTCCCTCCGTCAGGGTTAAATTCGTCTTTCTACCCCATCCTACAAGTCTCTCACACAGAAATACACACGCTCTCTATGTCTAACACGCCCAACCCTTTAATTCCGCCCACCCACAGCCACTAATGTCTCAAAGTATAATAATGTCTCTCACACATATGCTATCTACCTATCCCTTAATATAGCTAGATATGTGTCACACAAACTCCTTCTCCCTACTAGCAAGATGCCCATGTGCGTTGCACGGAACATCAAGATGCATTTGTATGAGAAGTTTATCTTGTGGGGGAAAAGGATGAACGAGGGAATGCCTTATTTGCAAATGCGGAGAGGGGTGTGGGTATATTTTTGCAAAATTGCCATATTTTCCTTCATGTCCGTCGGATATAAATCGGATGGCCTATATTGCAGGATGGCAGGAACACCATCATCACCAACTCTATTTTTTTTATAAGAATAGAGATATGTGAGTGTCACTGCCCCCCCCCCACACCACACACACACACTTCCCAACACCGAAGGAGTAGGGTGACACCCCGATCTTGATACTAATCTATCGACTGGCTTCTCTTTCAAACATACACACACACACTACCCGGCACCGAAGGAGTAGGGTGAACCTCGATCTTGATACTGATCTATCGACTGGATTCTCTCTCAAACATACACACACACACACTACCCAACATTGAAGGAGTAGGGTGGCACATTGATCTTGATAATAATCTATCGAATCCTCTTTAAAACACACACACACACACACACACACACGCTAGTTGTGCCTCTGTGCCTACCGCGCACACTCTCGATACGTCTTTCTCTCCCCCCCGCCAGTGATGACAGCAGAAGGGTGACAACTCGATCTGATCATAATCTGTCAATTGGTTTCTCTCTCAAACATTGTGTCTCGGTGCCTCGCTCGGTAGCCCCCTCGATATGTAGACTTATCGCGTGCCTCGCTCGGTGACGATGACTCTGAACCCAGTGTGCCTTGTTTTTACCGGCCTCATGTGATAGCTTTCACCCTGTTTTTTGTTAATTAACAAGGCAACCTTTTCTTTGTTACTACTCCCTCCGTTCCAAAATAGATGACTCAACTTTGTACTAACTTTAGTATAAAGTTGGGTCATCTATTTTGGAATGGAGGGAGTACTATTGAATCTGAAATCATTCGGGGCAGACATAAAACATATCACTTCAACCCAATTATCGCAGCAACTACTTTAAAAGAAATTAGCTAGCTGCCCGTGCGTTGCACGGAACATTAAGATGCATTTGTATGAGTAGTTTATCTTGTGAGAGAAAAGGTTGAACGAGGGAAGGCCTTATTTGCGAACATGGAGAGACGCGTGGGTATATTTTTTCAAAATTGCCATAGTTTCTTTCCTATCCGTTAGATATAAATCCGACGGCCTATATTGCAGCATGGCATACACACCATCATCACCAACTCTGTTTTCTACTCCCTCCGTCCGAAAATACTTGTCATCAAAATGGATAAAAATAGATGTATCTAAAACTAAAATACGCCTAGATACATTTCCTTTTATCCATTTCGATGACAAGTATTTCCGTACGGAGGGAGTATTTGTCTTTTTAGAGATATCAACAAGTGACTATGACCGAACCTTACCAACATACTCAAAAAAGTAGTCCATAATTTTGATGTTACCCTCTTTTCTTGGCGGTGCAGTGCCATCTGGATACCTCATAAATAAATCAAGGACAAATCTGACCCCTTCCTGAAAAGACATAAGTAGCAAAATGAGTGAATCTACACTCTAAAATATGTCTACATACACATCCGTATGTGGTTGTCCATTTGAAATCTGAAAAAGACAAATATTTAGGAACGAATGGAGTATATATAAGAGTAGACATGGAGATATATCTCCAGCTTGGTCTACAACAAAAATGTGCTGGGCTTGTTAGCGGCAGATGCTCGCAACGCGATGACATGAGTTCGAATTCTGTCTTTTAACTTTAGATTTGTATATTACATATTACTGTACTTATTTACTCCCTCTGTTCCTAAATATTTGTATTTCTAAAAATTTCAACAAGTGACTACATACGAAACAAAATGAGTGAATCTACACTCTAAAATATGTCTATATACATCTGTATGTAGTAGTCCATTTGAAATCTCTAAAAAGACAAATATTTAGGAACGGAGGGAGTAATATATACTTCCTTCGCTACTGTACTGACAGTGAAACCCACAGAGTACTTAGAATATTAAGGATGGACTTGTTTCTTTTTAACTTTCTGTACGAAGCTGTAGCCACCCTACAAGTCACGTGTACACTATACATGAAATTAACTTTTTATAAAGGGACAATCATACATGCAATTAACTCAAATGGATTGGATGTCACTCTATTATTTCCAGCATAAAGAGCATCTCCAACGGCAGCCGGCAAATTTCCTCCCCCTTCCTTCCTCGGAGGACGACATCAAACGCCAGCGGCATACATTTTTACAACTCTAACCAACCAGATGAAATTCGTGCAAACACGGACTGATTTCATATAAGCATGAAGGATTTCGTATAAAAAAGCCGGATCTTCATATAAACATGATGGATTTCATTACATTTACATGAACTAAGAGGTGCCAATCCGGCTCTCTTGTATAATTAATACTCCCTCCGTCCGGAAATACTTGTCCTAGAAATGGATATATCTAGACTTATTTTAGTTCTAAATGGCCACCCGTGGATCCCTTTGTCTTCCTCATGTCCGTCAGACACTTGCGGGGTTGACGAAGGTCCTCGGAAGAGACGAAGCAGCAAAGAAACCACCTAAATCCGCGGTCGTCGCCTCGGCGGTGGCCTTCATGGGTCCCAAGTGGCGGCGGCCTCCCGTGTTCTACTTCTCCTCGATGATGGCGGAGGACAGGGAGAAGTTGGCCACCGACTGGTCGCTCTCCACGCACCCGGCTTCTGTCTCTGCCTGCATGGCACTGCCGCAGGCACGGGAGGCGCGCCCATAGACACGGGAGGCGCGGCCACCGCAGACACTGGTGGCGCGGTATGACGCGGGAGCGACGGCGCCCGTACCGGCGTGCTCGCCGCCGTGCCGGCGTGGAGCAACTCGCTACTCCTCATCGAGCTGAACTGGAGCGGCGAGTTGCTGAACCACACGCCTGCTTGGGGCGACAACTCGCTCCGTCGGGCCAAGCGAGGTTGGTGAAGCACCGAGCGGCCTCGCCCGTATCCGGAGGGCTCGGCGGGCCACCCAGCCGGGTAATTTGCCGGAGAACGGCTCATCGGAAGCCATCGGAAGGGTGGAGAAAATGGTGAAGGAGGATATGGGTGAGCGGCGGAGGGGTGCGATTCTTGCCTGTTGTCTGTCTGGCCTCGTGTAAATAGAAGGCGGACGGTAGGAGCTTGGCCGGCGTTTGGCCTCGTTTAAACTGAGGGCGGACGGGAGGAGCTCGGCCAGTGTTACGTTTAATTCCGGCCCGCTCATGAATAGACGTGTGGCCGAAGTAGGATTCTCGGTTTGCATGCGGGTTTAACGGAGGGGTTTAATGGAGGCACCGGGCATGCAGCATGCGGCGCAGTACTATTCGATTTTACAGCATTAATGAGCCGTCAAATCACAAAGGCCCTCACCTCTCGTGAAACCGACCGAGCTAAACTGCCCCGCCCTCTAGCCTTTTAAAAAATGTATATACTCCACTTTTGTACAGTAGTAGTATCGATGGATTGCGCCATGGAGCAAAAATTGAAATTAAAAAAAAGGTGGTACATATAGAGAGCGCTCGTGAACTATGTGTCATACATGGCAATAAATAAAGTACTACATGATACTTATATGATAGATGGCGCAGGAGTACTAAGTATTATTAATACAGTTTTGCTAGAACTCATCTAGATGAGATATAATTTGGTCTCATTCATCTTTTATAGCCATTGGATGTGATGCTATAAGATGCGTGTGTGCTGATGTGGGTTATATTTGTTCTTGTGCAATGAACTGACCACTGCATGTCATGTTTGATAGTCTCAAGTCATTAAAAGCATACAAGCCCCACATCTCTTCTTGGTTGATTCCTCTATTTATGTCAAAATATAAGAAACAACGTGAGAGTTAATGCACCACGCCTATGTGTTAGACTAGCCACAATGGTGAGTAACATACACTAGCACATATTCCTAGGCTATGTTACTACCTTCATAGTAGTAACATAAGTGTGGTAACATGCAAAGCTTCATTTATTAGGTTATAGACTCATATTGCATTGGGACATGTGATGTTACAGTAACTAGCTAAGTTATTAGGCTAGTCGTAATGGCGAGTATCATATGCTAGTATCATGCATATGATACTAGTGTATGATACTACATCCGTAGTGCATGGTATCATAAGTTAGTATCATAGCTACCTTCATTTATTGCCATGCATGACACATAGTAGCACACCATTTAATATAAAACGGTATCATGATATGATATTCAACTCTCTCTTCTTCATTCAATTCTATGCCACCTCATCAAATTTGCCTAGTTGGCATGCATGATACTCCCTCCTTTCCGGTTTACAGGGCTCATCTCAATTTTTTTGTTTTTCCAATTTAAAGGGCTCATCTCCATCTCCTATTGAGATTCCAAGGTGCATTAAATCTTTGCATGTAGTAATTAAAAAGAAACTCCCCAATGCATGTAACTTTCCTACTCATCTAGTGGTCAAGCCTGCATGCACTGCAATTAATCCAAATTAATGCATCATTTTAATTTGGGTAGTTTTGTAGAGTACGAGATACATTCCTCCATTCAACAAGTGCCTTGGTTGATGAGATTTTAGATTTGAGCCTTATAAACCGGAAAAGAGGGAGTACTACCTATGATACTACTATTACGACCAGCCTTATAACTACCTCTCTCCTCATTAACTCACTGCCACATAAGCAAATTTGCTGAGTTGGACTCGATGTTACTGCTGAAGTTACTCCCACGGTGGCTAGTCTTACTAGTATTTCGTTTTTGTAAGATGACTTATAATACTCACCTAGACGGAGGGAGTATTCGATTTGACAGCGGGCGGCGCAGTTCCCGATGCGCCTTTAATGCAGACGAGGGAGGGAGTAGCGGTTCACGGTATGTTGAACGGCCAATGCATAAGGCGCCCCTCCTCCATTCCAATGCATCTACCACATCGTACGCACCTAAGCACTTGCCCAAGCACCTACACTAAGCGCAAAAGAGCTCGCTCCAGACCCATGGCGGCGATGCGCGTGAGCGGCCAGCGGCTGCGCTAGATGGTCCACGACGCCGGCCTGCGGCATGGCGCCGAGGATCATCTCCAGACGGAGTTGGAGGCGGGCTGGTGGATGGCCGCCGTCGACGCTAACTACGACTCTCAGTTGAACCAGATGATCGTGGCCACCAGCAACAAGTTCACCGTCCTCAAGAAGCTCGCGGACGACATCGCCGCACTCCTCCAGCCCACGCGCCCGGGCTCCTCATTGCCTGCCACCCTAATAGGCCTCCATGGCCGGAACCTCTTTCAAGCACTGGTGATCCTGCGACTGCCCGCCGACGCCACGAAGAATGTCCACCTGGAGGTCACGCTCGCCGTGAAGCGCCTCGCCTTGCAAGAATTCGTCGACCTACACATCCACACGTACGAGCAAATCATGTACATATGTATCTACAAGGCCAGTGAGAACGCTATGACGTTGGCCTTCCTCAACCGGCTGGAAGCCTTGGATGCCTTTGTTGAGAGGCACCTCGACCTCGCCACAAAAGCCGCCGCTCCTTAGCCGCCGGACGGTGGCCCGACGCACTAAGTTGAGGAGGAGGAGGTCGTACGTTCGTGGATCCATCTTTATTCTTGCCTTCTGTAACCACCACTGCGATCGCATCATCGTGGCCTTAATTCTTATTGTGCTGTTGCATTCTCGTTCCAGTCAATACCGACATGTGTGATCCCTTTGCTTAATTATATGCATCACTGTAACTAGTACTCCATCCGTGAATTTGTAAGTTGTGCTTACCTTTTCTATCAACTTCGTGCAACGCGCGGGCATCTTGCTAGAAACATTAGAATATGTCTATATAATCCGTATGTGATAGTCCATTTGAAATCTCAAAAAGGATAAATATTTAGGTACGGAGGGAGTAATATATTAGGAGTATATTAAAACAATAGTGATTTCTTTCAAGTTTGTGAACAAATACTACTATTCTACTACTTTGGATCCGTTGCAACGCACGGGCACATTGCTAGTAAAAGGAAAAGGCCTGCCACGTTCACGTCGCACCCCCACACTCCCGGTAATCGGGAGTACAACACGGCCCGTCCAGCACGACACATAGCTTAGGGATGGCGTGTTGAGTGCCTAGCATTTTCACTTTCATGTGGGACCGCTCGTTGAGCAAACCGACACCCCGCCCGCCGCTGGGTTGGAAAACAGAAACAAGGGGAAGTTCTATCTGTAGCACGGAAGCCAAGAAATTTTGTGTCAGACGGGGCTCGTTGATAGAGTAGGAGCATTCCATATTAGTACCACTCCTACCAAGTTTGTACTCCTAATGCTAATATATTACTAGTACTACAACTATACAACTAGTAGATACGTGCAAGGCACAACATCGTAGGAACAAAAAACGGGAAGATCTTGTTTTGGGTGATTTATCTTTTTTTCAATCAACGTAGTATGAATAATATGATGTGGGGGGCACCCATGAAGCTTATGTGGCTTGGTTGCATGTCTACGGAAGGTTAGAGAAAAATAAATAGATAATGTGTTTAGAGTGCACTCCACTAAATAGATATACTTTGGATCCATTGCAACGGACCGACACATCTGTATCTATACCCCCTATATAGTGTGTGAAAAACTTTGAAAGTTGGTCGTTGGATGAAGCCAATCCGACGGTACAAAGATGGCAAATCCGAGCACTACTGGCCATTGGATATCATCCACCAGATTCTGCCACATGTATAATCTAGAAGACTCCATGGTTGAACTTAATTCATGACTAACTTTGCCACAACTAAGCTCAGGCAAAGTTATTGATAAGTTCTTCAAAATGAGAGCCACAAGTTGGCAAGCCTAAGGGAATCTTGCCACATTTTTTGTGTGTATGTCTTGTGGGGCCAGTGTGGCTTGAACCAAACACTCACCTAAGTTAATCAAACTTGCCTAACCTTACATTCCACCAAATTTTGCCACAAGTTGGCAAGCCTAAGGGAATCTTGCCACATTTTTTGTGTGTATGTCATGTGGGGCCAGTGTGGCTTGCCTAAGGTGTGGCTTGAAGCAAACACTCACCTAAGTTAATCAAACTTGCCTAA
>NC_041389.1:385987857-385997581 GCF_002162155.2 Triticum dicoccoides | reverse complement strand
CACAAGTTGGCAAGCCTAAGGGAATCTTGCCACATTTTTTGTGTGTATGTCATGTGGGGCCAGTGTGGCTTGCCTAAGGTGTGGCTTGAACCAAACACTCACCTAAGTTAATCAAACTTGCATAACCTTACATTCCACCAAATTTTGCCACAAGTTGGCAAGCCTAAGGGAATCTTGCCACATTTTTTGTGTGTATGTCATGTGGGGCCAGTGTGGCTTGCCTAAGGTGTGCCTTGAACCAAAAACTCACCTAAGTAAATCAAATTTGCCTAACCTTACATTCCACCAAATTTTGCCACATGTTAGAATCCAGAAAACTCCACATGTAGAAGCATAATGCACAAACCACCAGAATCTCATGCGTGCAATGCACGTGTACCTTCCTACTAGTACTAGTAGTAGTAAGAAACAAATTCCAGTTTTGGCACGAGCTCGTACTGCGGGAGCACCACAAGGCCTGCCGCAGGAGTTGCATTTTCCTCTCGGGGCCCACGGGACCAAACTTCAGTGGCTTAGTGCCCGGCCTATGAGTCAATGACATGTGGGCCTTAAATGCGGCTAGCCCACATGTCATTCTCATGGTGGTCGCGTGGTTCGCGACTCACTCGTTCAAGATGAACCAGTCGGTGGTGGTGTGGTCGTGGCGAGGGTACCACAGCTGGGCGTCGGGGCGTTACGAGGCGTAGATCGCCACACCGGTGGGTACTACCTGTAGTACATAAGTACTCCAGCTGAGGATTGATGCCCGGGACGAAATGTGTCACAGCCGCTGGATGAAAATTCGATAGTGCGGGAGTACGGATTGCAGCACAACAGCTGAGCAGGCAAACCGCGTCCAATCGGGTGTGTCTGTGGTAGAAAGTTGATGGTCGCCGCAGTTCAGCTGGCCCGCATGTCATGCACACAAAGGCAGAGGAGCGGTGGGGCCAAGAGGGATGAGGGGCGCGAACAATCCTACCATTCTGTCACTGACATGTGGGACCAATAAGCGTGGGTACCACCTGTCAGCGAAGGAAAGGCAGGGCAAGGCAGTGATAGACACGTCAGAGGATCCATGTCCACGTCAGGGGACGTCGTGCCGTGGGTTGGAGCGGCGTCATGGGAATCGCGTGTGGGTGTGGCAGTGGTAGAAACAAGAAACGTGATGGTCACCGTGGTTCAACTTCCATGGACAAGCTGTCATGTCTGCTGACACATGTATATCAAAACTAGAGTGTTTATATTTCAAGCACGTGAACAAGTATTATTCTACTAGTTTGGATCCATTGCAACGCACGGGCCAGCACATTGGTAGTAGTAGTGTCCATCTCTATCTCTAGAGGCCTTCCCTCGTTCATCCTTTTCTCTCACAAGATAAACTACTCATACAAATGCATCTTGATGTTCCATGGAACGCACGACGATGTTTCCTTGGGGGTCTCTCCAGTGTGGTGTGGCTGTAGTTGCAAGTTGACGCCCCTTGAGATGCCGACGTCGAGGGGCACTCGGATTTCCTCCGATGAGCAGGTAAGATGAGTTTGATCACGTAGTAAATGCATTCTAAAGACTACTTCCGTGTCCATTTACTAATTCTCCCCCTGCCCACTGTTTCACAGGCTAGGCTCGGTGCGAGTGGAGATTGGCTTGCATATGTACGGGAGGGTACCAACATCAATTTGCACAACATTTACAACGGTGACACCGTTTTCGTAGAACCTTTGTCCAACATTGGGATCAGCCATGCAACGGGCCACCGCATGAATTGGTACGAACCACGGTGAGATTGAATAAAAGATAGCACGAACCTTGCACATGGCGGTCAAAGGCGGACCATGCTGTCTGCGGTCGATTTGTTGCTGTACGAGTAGGAAGACGTTGTGCTCCTTTCTAACTGCATCTTCGCGGTGACAAACCAGGGGACTTATTTTGTATGGGACACATCCTACGATATACTCCCTCTCTCCCAGTTTATTTGTTTTGAATCTTTTCGTTTTATAAGTTTCAAATTCAAATTTAGAGCTCCCCGTCACATGTTGAGATTACAATGTCCATTAAATCGTTGCATGCATTTATAGTAAAGAAAAAAATCTCGAGTTTGGCACGAGTTCGTGCTGCGGGAGCACCACAAGCCCTGGCGCAGGAGTTACATTTCCCTCTCAGGGCCGTCGGGACTGAGCTTCAGCGCCTTACTACACCTACCTTTGAGTCAATAACATGTGGACCCGATAGGTGACTAGTCCACATGTAATGCTCCTGAAGGCAGAGGGGCAGTGGGGCCAAGAGGGGTGAGCCGCAGGTCGGGGGACGTGTCGTTTCATGGATTCGAGCGACGTCGTGGGAATCGCGGGTGGCTGTGGTAGAAACTTGATGCTTGTCACATTTTAGGTGGCCCACATGTCATGCACACAAAGGCAAATGGGCGGTGCGGCCGAGAGGGGTGAGGCGCATGTTGGGGGGCGTGGTGCCGTGGGTTGGAGAGGCGTCATGGGAATCGCGAGATGAAACGTGATGGTCGTCGTAGTTGAATTTCCATGGACAAGCTGTCATGTCTACGGACACATGCACTGTATACCGATCACTGGAAGGAGTAGCAGATAAAGCTATATATGTGGATAAATAATTCCTTATAGTCAAGCGGACCCATGCTACTACTCTGTTCAAAAGACATGCACACCATCGAAATAGTCCATCTATATCAATATGCACCAAGACGGAATAATTTTTTTTACAAGAGAGGAAATAGTTCATCCATCCATAATGCCCTCCTGCTGGTGCAGCGTTTTCTTCTTCTTCTTCGTCTTCTTCTTCGTCTTCGTCTTCTTCTTCTTCTTCTTCTTCTTCTTCTTCTTCTTGTTCTCATTCTCTGTGGGAGATAGCTTCGCAACAAGCTCTTTGGACCTTGCAGCTATCTTGAAACTCACACGGGCACCGAGGGCAACATATTTTATCCGCTCGTACGTCAAGGGATAATTCTCCCATCCAGACGACCTTAATGCCAGCATCTCGTCACCCTTCTGAAGATTTGTACCGAGCAAAAAATTTGCTACGTCGAATAGGGATGGTGTCTTCTTAGCACAATCTTCTACATGAAATTTGATTCTGGTTTGTAGGTCAGCGATGTTTTTCAAATCAAGGTTGTATGGCTCCAGCTTCTGTTTGTCCCCTTGGATGGCTGCCCCACAGAAGTATATGTCCTCCCAAGACAAGAAATCGTGAAGCTCACTTGGTATGGAGGGCGAGTGTATGATGTAGTACACCAAAACATCATCTTCGAGGCACAACTGAAGGACGACGGCGCGCTGGATCTTCCCAGGGGCACACTCCGTGCACTCTGCATCGAGACCGATGACCCTCGTCTCTACCTTTTTGAGGGAGTTGGGTACATTGTTAATCCACTGCCGAACAACCCTTGGGTGGATGGTGAAGGTGGCAACTATGCGCATCGAGCCTTCGACGAGGACATGTTGGACGCTAAAAACCTGCATCTCGATCTCTTTCGCCATTTGGAACCGCTGGAACGGAGGGCTATGGTTTGGAGAATTAGGATTAGATGGCTAGTCTAACTGAAGTAGTAGATGATTATTTGAAGAGGTTAAAAAATGTGAACGCAGTGGGGTTTGGATGCAAGTGAAGACGAAGGGGAGGTGAAGAAGCCGAGGCGAATCGGTTCCCGATGGAGAAGTAAATGGGAGAAGTGGCGTGTAGGCAATTGATTAGACGACTAGGTAGACTAAACGAAAGGGCTATGCGGGTAGACTGAGGAGTCGTACCTGTTCGTGTACGTGCCCATCCTTCCTGATAGGTGGGACCTATGCAAACAGATAAAAAAATGTGTCATAGCTTTTTTTTAGCCCGTGAGTGGGAGACACAACATTCTCTGGTTAAGGAATACTCCCTCTGTTTAGGTGAGTATAAGTCACCTTATGAAAATCAGGTTTTCCCAAAACCTTTAGGCGTGGAGCATTAACTTCCTGCTCGATCCCCTCCCAGCCTCGTTAGCCAGCATTCTCTTCCTCTGCTGCCGCGTTCTACCTTTCCATTTTTCCTCTTCTCAAGTGTGGAACGATCTGCATGCCGTCCTTGATGCACCAGAATGACCACTGCATGCATCGCGGTAGGGTGTTGATTGGGCATGCACGGAAATTTGGTTCTGCTCGCAATATGGATGATACCTGAACGATGAAGTGAACATGCATGCTAGCACGGGAGACCTATTTCCACTATACAATACTGGAGTACTCATGTTCCTACTAGTAGTAGTAGTAGTACAACTATGGTACACTTGATGGTCAAAATATTATTCATCCGGTCCTCACAGTGAAGTGACAACACCCTGCGCCTGACACTAGTCCAGGCGAGGCGGCGTGTTCGGGTTACCAAAGTCAGCCTCACCCTGTGCACTGTGCAGTCTGTCACCGCCGCTGTACAGCACATTGGCGCCTCTCGTCTCCCTCTCCACTCCCATAGCACCACTCCATCTCCATCTCCTTCTCCGTCTCCGTCTCCGTCTCCATCTCACTGTGCCCCCATGTACTGTCGCCTCACTCACCTCCCCCAGTACCACTATTCCCTCGCTAGCCGATCCAGCACCGATATCCTTCTCCCCCGTAAATCAAGCCCCCTTTGAAACTCCACCATGGTCGAACACGAACCGCGCAGCATCCATATGAGCCGCGATTGGAGCAATCTCCCTAGTGACATCCTCGACCTCTGTTGTTTGTGTATGGATATGTTGACCGCCCTGCGGCTGGCTGCATGCTCGAGGGACATGCACATGGCCATCGTCGAAGCGAGGCCTAAGCTTTTCAAGGCACCCTGCTTGCTGCTATCTGGTCTTGCGAGATCGGCTCACCATGATATGGAGGCGTGCATGATGCCCGTTGACTTCAATACGATCTCCATTAGACGAAACTTCTTTGCAGGTATGTAGTGTGTCGCCGTACATCATTTCCCTCGACATCGATCCGATCACCATCGCCCGAAACTTCATGGCAGGTATGTACTGGGTCGGCATGAACTCCCACTGGATGGCTTCCTTCAGAGAAGACGGTAAAAAGTTGGTGCTCGTGAACTTCCAGACCTCCCATGGGATTATCCTTCCTCCGTTGAATTACGCAGACTTCAAGCTAATTGCCTTGTTCGACTGCGGACTCGCCTATCTTTGCGCCGGTGCCTTCTTTAGCTGGAGAGAACCCAGCTCGCAGTGGATCATCGTCAAAGCTGATACACACTTCTGTGATGCTATTGAACACAATGGCATCATCTACGCGATCGACAAAGCAGATGGCACCACATATTGCTGGGACGGCGCGTGTAAGTTGTTTCTGTCTCATGTTAATGATGACGCCATGACACTATTTGAAATTTTTGTGATGATTGGCATATCCCTGTTTGAGCAGAATTTGAGTAGAACTATGGCAATATATTAGAGACGCCGTAAATTAGCTATATTTGGAATGAGTTAATTCATGCGATTGTGACCATGTCATTACAGCCAATTTGTACCCTGAATAATCAAACGGTTAGGAATATATGGATATTATCCTTATTTTACAGTAATCTATATACTACTACTAAATATGAGTGTGTATCAATGGCCATGTTAGTTTCCTCATTTTCATGATGTAGAAACATGCACCACACTGTTGGTTTCATCTAACCATACATTAGGGAAGTAAATGTGCATATGGAGAACTCTATATTTGGAAGTAGTGAAATCCTGCAATGCTTACCATGTGTACATACCTATATTCGCCCTTCAACAATCAATGACTAGAATAATATCCTCACAAAATTTTCGCCCACAGAACACGAGTATATAACAATGCATGGTCTGTTAGTTACCTTGAAGAATTTGTTTGTGAGGACAGAACATGATTACATAACATGCATGACATGGTAGTTTCCTATGAAGAATCGATTGCGAGATAACATGAGTATAACCATGCATGGCACTTCTATATTTTCAAACCCAGTATACATTTCCCTGTATTTTCCTCCTAGTTCCAACAGGACATATCAATGTTGTTTCTTGCATTATCCTACTCATACTCTGAACAATGCTGATCTTACATTAACAATGCATGTCCTTATTGATATGATGCAGTGTCCCTACAGTTACTGCCCTTTGTAATTACACCACCTTTGCCAAAAACATGGAAGCACAACTGGTTCCTCGTTCGATCAGACGACGGCAAAAGACTGATGATCATTCGGACACATGAGCCGGAAAAGTTATATTGCAAAAACCCCATTGTATACAAGCACTGTGTAGTAAGTGAGTATCTGGAAAGTGGCTGTTACGTCTATGAGCAGGATACCAGCTTGTTGGGGCCTTTACGATTTTTTTAGTTGGAGGCGGGTAAACAGCCTTGGTTCACACTCTCTGTTTCTCGGACTCAATTATCCGATTAACCAGGAGATCACCGTTGGCAAGGACCTTGATGGCAGAGAGGCTCTGTTTGCTATGGAAAACTGTGTCTACACGGCGAGCCCTAGGAGTTCGGGAGCATACTCCCCTGATTGTCAACGATACAGCCTGCAGCCAAAAGAAGGTGAGAATGACAAAGGCATCCGGATTAACTTTGATCCTTGGATGTCTCAATTACGACAGGCAGTGATGTGGTTCAAGCCTTCAGGTTGATAGGTAATTGGGCTGTTGCATCGAAAGGGTGGAGTACTGGTATCTCCAGATCACTGGTCGCTCAAGCGGGGCTGCAAATTATGATGGTGTTGGATCATATCTTCGAATGACTTTGTTGTCTTTGCTGCTGGTTTTGGATGGGTAGTTCTTTCTTTTGTTATGCATATTCCTTGTCATTTGGTCATCCTCGTCTATGTCACTCTTTCTATGTAATAGTTTCTTCTGTTTAGAATGTCATTCTCGTCTGGATCACGAGAGTCTGAGCACTTCAGATGGATACATTTTGGTGGTGTAGAAAGACTTCTTATGAACTATCATGTCTTGCTGTTTATGTCAGTAGTAGTCACTAGTCAGTGTTTGAATGTTGTATATATCGTTGTTTCGAACTGTTTATTGTCTCGAACTACTGGTGGGCTAAATGAGGGCATCACCATTCTCCAGTGTTCATAGTATATCTCCTTTTTTCAAGTTATATAATTTGAGCTCACTGTCTTTTCGATGATGTACACTTGTTTGGGCCAGTGAGGTGTCGTTGAATATGGGCCGAGTAGTAACGCAATGCCAAACAGGTCAATTATGACTCTCGGGCCGGGCACTCAAAAGATCCTAAAAAAAAGTCCGGGCTCTCCGAAAAACAAAGAATAAGGACTCTTAGGCCGACATGTGGGCGCGACCGGTGTTCTCATGCGTTTGCGCGCCGAGAGCATGTTGGCGCGTGCTCGAAATTCATGCTACCTTTTCATCCCCAGTCTCCCGCCCCTCCCCCACCTCTGGAATCTCGATTCCTACTCCAGTTCCCCCAAATCCCCCTCCTGTACTCCCTGTACTCAAGCGCACTATCATGTCATCGGTCAACGCGGATCTCCGAGCCGGAGATCCTGAGGTCCATCCTGCCTTCGGTCGTTGCGTGCTGTCGCTCAATAGTGGCATGGCGGCGCTTGACGACCAGTTTTTCGGCAAAGTGCTGATGGTAACCATCAACAGCGACCGACCTCCCATCTCGCCAGACGACCTTGTCAAAGCTCTTGGCATTGCGCACGGCATCCAAATAAGTGACTTGCTCGTCGAAGTCTGTCCGCCACCAGCTGATTTCTTCGTCAGGTTCTGAACAACTGCCGACTGCAGTCGTGTGTTCGAATCTTCCCGGCGTTTGTTCTACGATGGCGCGCTGGTGAGCTTTGATCTGTGGCACCTAGGATGGGGCTCAGTGCCCTCTGAGCTTGCGTTTTTAACAAAGCTTACCTTCCACGGCATGCCTCGACGTGCTTGGAACATCGAGTCCATGAACGAGCTTATCAACGACCTTGGAGGTGAGCTCGTAAGTATGTTTGTTCCTCCGGACAGCTGGGCTCTAACGGTTATGGCATGGATGAAGAAGCCGTCCACCATACCGAAGGTGATTGGTGTTGAGATACCGGTGCAGGAACCGGGGTTGTACTATTCTTCGCCACAAAGGCCGCCGCGGACCACGTTAGGGATGTTCCTGTATCGAGTGTTCGTGCATGTCGAAGAAATGGTCAATCCATCAATCGAAGTCCAGCTGCCCCCGCTGGTGCCAGGGTTCGTCGACGACGTCCATTACAGGAGTCAACTTCAGACTTTCCCCGTCTTGCTCGGAACGATGGATGGCACAGGGCCTACTCCATCGCACGGCGGAGGCCACTGCTTCTTCGGGAGAAGAGGCAAGGTTGGCTGCCTGGATGTGCTCTAATTTGAGGTGACAACTTAATCTTGTCAGATAGTACTAATTAAATCCGAGCTATGGGTCTGAAGCACAGATATGCCAGTACATTTGATTGTCAAATGTTCTAATTTTGTACCTGAACTTTTTTAGAAAGGGCTGTACGTCAACTTAATGTGCTAGCAGAACTTATTGTGTTGTCTGTCTGTTTTCTTTGCACAACATTCAAGATATTTCCCCGTCATTTATAAAGACGATGAACCATTATGTACGACTTCGTTGGTTTCAACATAGCCCTTCCCGTAGCGATCCACTGCTTCCATCCTGATTGTGCCGCCTGCGTGAAATTTTTGTATGCAAGTTCTGTGTGCTATGATGTTCTATATGATTGTGTCAACTATATAAGTTTTTACTGAGCATCAGCAATGCATATGGCTGAAAGATGTATTTACGAGCATCGATTGATGGGTCCTCTCTCTATCTCTCTCTCTCTCACACACACACGCACACACACGCGCACACGCACAAGTGGGACCCGTTGAATTATTTATTTGCTCGTGACAGCTTTTAATTAGGTTCCGCTGTAATCTAACTTTTTTCTTAAGTTATTAATTGAGCTCAGTGACTTCAAAAAGTTGTACAGAAGCCTTGTTTGGGCCTTTCCGGCGTCCCTGAATGTGGGCTGAGTAACCATGTTATGTTGTACTGTACTACACAGGCCTTTTTTTTCAACATCAGCAATGCAACTCGGCCGACAGTTGTACACAATATCCGGGTCAACTTGTTATCCGCCCCGCTGGGGCTGCAAAGTTTCCTAGGAGGTATGCATTAGGCTTAACAAGAAAATGGACTTTAAGAAATAATAAATGGGATGTAATTATAATAACTGGGCAATTACTATGGACCAAACACGTAATTAGTTTGAAAAATATATTATTTTTGGAATTTAGAAATTTTAATTTCATTACTTGTAGCGCGCGCAATATTTTGTTGAATTTTAACGTGATACAACTTTATTTTGAAATTATATTTAACCTGACTAGAAATTTCAGATAAAAATATTTCGGATCCCATCAAAATGTTGGATTTTTTTGAATTCTGTTTTGAGCGGTTGTTTGAAATTATTAATTGTTGTCCTACCTAGAAGTTGGGTTGTACTTTTAACAAACCCGTAAATGGGCTGTAGTAAATTCCATTAGAATTGAAAAATGGGCTGTACATTCTTAAAAATCACAAATGGGCTATATGTTCTCTGCCAAATCCGAGTTGTGGGCCTACTAAGTTACCCACGCCGGTCGTGTCGCGTGCTCCTGCCTCCCGTGGCCGACTGTGATGCCGTGGAGGCCTCACCGCCCCGTACTACTCCCACTGCTGGGACCCATAGGACGGACCACCGTTTTTCGCGAAAAATACGTCACCCC
>NC_041389.1:385985744-385987583 GCF_002162155.2 Triticum dicoccoides | reverse complement strand
CTCCTTATTACGCATAAAAAAATGAATACCCCCCTGCTAGCTGGGACCAACCTTGGTGGGAGGCTGACTTGTGGGCCTACTAAGTTGACTGGGACGGAGGCCTTTGTCAACTTTAGTCAATATATGAACGATTCTAGCTCCAGTGACTGTACAATGTCCATCCAACGGCCGTAGTGCTTCTTCAACCTCTGGTCTTCTTGCTCCAGCCGCCCAAAGCAGCGCCGGTCGTGCCACCTGCTCCTGCCGCCCGTGGCCGGCTGTGATGCCGCGGAGGCCTCACCGCCCCTACTACTCCCACCACTAGCCAAGCCATCCCTCTACACACCCACACCCCCTGTTATTCTGCCGCAACGGCAGCCTCACACCGCAACCGAACGAGTGAACCCTCATACTCCTCTACACGTGGGCATCCACTGCCGCGTCTTCCCCGGCTCTGTGTTGTCCCCTTCCTAGGCCTCGCCGTCGTCCACCGCCCTGGTGCTCTCGGTGCGGCGGGGTCAACGTGGTCAAGGAATGGCTTTCGTCGGATGTGGACTGTACATGGAGAGGCTGACCGTTGGGTCCACGACCGCAGCAAGGAAGTGCCTCCTTATTACGCGCAAAATAATTATTCCTCCACCTGACAGCAAGGACCCACTGGACGGGCCACCGTATTTAGCGAAAAAACCGTTTCCCCTGTCTGTTGGGACCCACCAATTACATCTTCGCACGCAAGGAAGTGCGTCCAAAAAAAAACGATTCGCCCCCCTGACTGCTGGGACCCACCAGCTACATCGTCGCACGCAAGGAAGTGCGTCCGGGCAAAGAAAACGATTCACCCCCCTGACTGCTGGGACCCACCAGCTACATCTTCGCACGCAAGGAAGTGCCTGACAGTCGGGACCCACCTGGTCGAAGTGTACGTAGCGTTGTCATACTGGTCGCGAACGTGTATGTACATACTGGTCGATGTAGAGGCGTGCACGTGTCGTAGATGTAGAGGCACGCACGTGTCATAGTAGAGGCACGCACGTAGCATGTACACGTACATACATCGGCGAGGGTGCAAGAAAGAAAATACGGCCACGTTCGTACTTACGGGCAGGGTCTCTAATGCCTATCGCGCATACGTACATGGCTGGGTCGTAACGGAGAAACAACATCGTCGTCGTGTTCATGGGGAGCCAACCGGCTGGGTCGAAACGGAATGCGTGGTCGTGTTCATCGGGAGGGCTTGGACGGAACGGGCGATGGAAACGGGGCCTGGCGTACTGCACAACGGAGGAAACGACCTTGTGTTCGACCGGCCACGTTCGAAACGGGGTCCTGTTGATCAGGAGGGGCCTGGCGTACCGCAAAACGGAGGAAACGGACCTCCTATGGTCGAAACGGGGTTCCTGTTGATCGGGAGGGGTGTGGCGTACCGCAAAACGGAGGAAACAGACTTGTGTTGGAGCGCTACGGTCGAAATGGGGTCCTGTTGATCGGGAGGGGTGTGGCGTACCGCAAAACGGACGAAACGGACTTGTGTTGGAGCACTACGGTTGAAACGGGGGTCCTGTTCATCGGGAGGGTGTGGCGTACCGCAAAACGGGACTCCACGGGATACTGTTCATCTCCACCGTCGACCTCCTCCAGCCTCCACGGGCTACCGTCAGCCTCCTCCAGCCTCCACGGGCTCCTGTTCATCCAGCCTCCACCGTGCGCTACTCCACCGGCTACTGTTCAACCACCCCTCCACGGGCACCCCTACTCCACACCACGGGGTCCTGTTCAACCACCCCTCCACGGCCACCCCTCCACCGTCTATAGTTCATCCAGCCCTCCACACCACGGGTTCCTGTTCATCCAGAGGCAACG
>NC_041389.1:385976182-385985456 GCF_002162155.2 Triticum dicoccoides | reverse complement strand
ACGCTCATTGTTCATCCAATCGATCGGCTTCAGTTAGCAGCAGTAGCGAAGGAATCGCTCCATCGGGTTCAGTTAACAGCCATCGATCGATCCCTTGGGTTCAGTAACACGTACCCTGCAGTGCAATCGCTCGGGTTCAGTTAGAGCCCAACTCCTTGCTCGGCCTCAGCTAGAGCCAACGCCTCGCACACACGCGCGTACGTATGAGAGAAACGCGCATCGCTCCGCCCCCGACCTCCCACCGTAACCGGCAACTCCCCGAAATTTTCCTTCCCCTCGCTTCTACCACGGTTTTTTCCATCATGGACGGCCCAAAGAATGTCATGCAGCTGCGTCTCCGGCCCGCCCAGGACAAAAAGCCCATTTTCTGTCATGATTTTTTGTCATAGAAGTAGGAGCCCACCACATCTATGATGATACCGGGTTTTGTCACAATTATCGTCATAGAAGTGTCATATGTATGACAGGAAAAAAATTCGTTCGGCTGAAAATGTCACGAATGTGTCTTTATTTTGTAGTGGTAAGAGGTGGAAGATGAACTGGTACGCAGAGTAACCACAACGTGATACTCATACACTGAATCTGACAGACGCTCCCGGTACACACGATAGACTGGGTCGTCCCCGTGAGGGTACAGTTGACGCCACACGTTGTGAAGGAGATGCGGCGATGTGTATAGCATCAGCTGCAACTGGCAGGGATACAACACCAGAGCCATCAACACTCATAGCTATTAGTAGGTTATAAATAAAATAACCAAGTGCATGCAACGCAACCACCAGCTAAAAATGTTGTTGTCACTCAACTTTTATGCTAACTAACGTCTAGTAACGCGGCGGGAGTCTAGAATGGCCTACAGTCAGAGCGGCTCTGATACTAAGCGTTGTGGCACCACGGATCAGAGAAACCGGTTTACCTTGCATTGCCAGCCCAGAGACCATGTCTTCTGGCAACACAGAACATCTTGGTACAGAATACAACCTCTTTATTGATACTAGCGGAACATAGTTCATATTACAACAAGTTAGGAGGCCAATTGGCACACACAGCACGGCGGAACAATATGTACATTATTTAATGAACATAAGGGGGGCATCGATCATGACAACTACGCGGCAGCGGAAGGACGACGAAGCGGGACTCCATAGCACAGGGACACCGATGTGAACATGATCTAGACTCGAATAGCACTCCGTTCCAACGAAACTTTCCTGAAATCTGGCATGACACGCCAGGTTAGTAAATTTAATGTACTTGCAAGCTCACAACAAGCATAAATATAATGACAAACAATATCATGATATTAACAAATTTAATCACCAATGCATGATCATGCAATGAATGTAGTGAATCAAAATCTCTTGCCTCAAGTCCCACAGACTTGCTTACCAACGGGTTACCAAGTAACCAAACGGTGATCATTCCTGGATTACAAACGGACGACCAACTTGGTCATCAACATCAACATGGTTCTCTAACCATCATTACTTCAACAGTGCCATGTTATTTTAGTGTGCAAGATTTATTTAAAACGTTGACCCATGGTGTGACCTACTTTCGAGCGTGTCCGTAACCGTGGACTCGGCTATTGATAGATTTAATACACTCTATAGAGGTATCACACTGTACCCACACCAAGGAACCCATGGCCTCGCACTCCCATTCGGGTGGACCAACGACATTCCAACAAAACCCCTCCATTGCCAGGACACTCTCCCGACGACTCCGACTAAGTCCCCACTGGGCTAAGTCATGGGTGGCCCCATCTACCCTAGACACCAACGGCTACTGTCGTGGCAAAACGGTCCCAAACGGGGACAAGGTACCATAACAACAATCAACGGGCACACAAGATTATGTCTGCTTACCGGGCCAGGGTACCGCACGCCCATAACCTTCCCTCGTTGGAGGTACCGACCAGAGGCATGACAACGGACCGAATAAAGGCCTTCCGATAAAGGCTTAAAAATGTGGTTGCGCTGGGAAAAACTCGATTTAGTGGCACCATGACCCAATCAACGATATGTTCATGTTGCTTTATTATCAGGTTCAACTTAGAATAAAAATGACCGGTGTCATGACATGCCATGCAAATGCACTCATATAACATGTTTTACTAATCATCAGAACCATACCGAGTCAACATATATCAAGCACTAATCAACAGTTCAGAACCTCATGGCACTTTTCTGGTCATGTTTATGCAGTAACTAATCATGGCAAAAACTAAGCATAATCATTTTCTTACTCAAGAAAATATTATTCAACTAGTCCATTTTCAATAGCAAATTATTTCTACAAAGCCTATCATCACTTATAATAACTTAACTCTAGCTTAGTTAACTCTTAACTTTTTGCCAATCAACAAATTCACATGAATAAGCTTGCAACAGAATAAAAATAATTATTTAACTAGGTGATTTAAATGCATGAACTAATTAACCATTCAAGTTGAAATAAATCACAAATATTTCAATGGCACCATGAAAATGTTGTTGTGGCTTGCCATAGTGCAGATGAGGGTCACACGCTCCCTGGTAATCCTCAAGACAAGCTCCACCTTCTGAAAACAATTATAAACACAAAAAGAAAACATCAAGAACCCTTATGAAATTTACCAGAAAATGTAGGCAGTAGGGGAAAATCCCATCTTTGGTGTGCTGCTAGAGATTTTCATACAGAACCCAATGCAAAAGTAATCAATTCATTTGGACTTATGGTTAAAAAGTTGTGGCTGTTTGAAGTGTTCTTTAATTATTTAAATTTTGAATTTAAATAAACAGAACTGGGGGGTGACGTCGAAGGCGTAAACCCGCGGGGCGCCTCCACTCGTACCCCTTCGGGCGCGTCCAGAGTGGCTGACTAGCAGGCCCTGCTGGTCAGGTGAGCGGAAGGGGAGAGAGACAGAGGGCGGCGGGGCTCCGCCGAAGCACACGCCGGCGAGGAGAGCTCCTTGGCCAAAATTGGAGAGAGGGATCAAAAGAGGGGACGGAGGCGCACCTGCCCATACCTGTAGGTTAGCTAGGGGTGGTTGGACGGTGTCCGAAACGGCCTCTCCAGCGGCGAGAGAAGGCAGCGGTCGCCGGAGTTGAAGACGACGGCGACTAGAGGCGGCACCAAGGGCTCCAACCGGGGGGAACGGCACCACCGAGGCACGGCAAAAGCCCTGGAAAGGTCACCTGAGCTTGGGAGGGGTTGGAGTGGTGCGGACGGACAAAGGGGATCGCCGGCAAGCTCGAGCTCGGGGACAGCGGCCCGAGGCCTGCCCAGCTGGGCCACGGCTTTATACAGGTTTTTGGAGTGTGTGTGAGGAGTGGATGATGCTCGAGGAGGCTAGGGACGGCTCTATTTATAGCCAAGCGACGAGAGGTGCTCTGGCTCCGCTGGAGGACACCTAGACGCTGCGCCCAGCAATGAGTGGCGTCAGTGAGAGAGGGCGAAGGCAACGTAGCTCACGCGGGAACTGCGGGCGCGCGGAGACGAGCACAGGAGCGAGGAGAAGGCGACGAACACAGTGCGCGGCGCACTGTTGGGTTGGCCGGACCGTGGTCGTGCTCGCTACGGCTAGCTCCGGCGTTGGCGAGCGCCAGATTGAGGTTAATGGCGTCGGGACGAAGATGGTGGCGGGGTTTGACAGGCGGGTAAGCGATCACATGAGCAACAGAGGCTTGGGTGTGATGTAGAGCGTGTCGTCTGCATGCCAGCACGCTTGGTCGAATGCGGTCACCGCGTGAACTCTGACCTCAGGCCGACCTAAGCCTAAACTTCATGTCTTCTGTGTTGCTCGTGGTAGATGTAGAGGTTACCACACTTTGGTTTGAGCCCAAACGCAGTGAACATGATTTTTACTTCACTACAAGTTACTGAACAGTAACTTTGAGAGCTTGCTGTGGTTAAACGGCTGGGAGTTGGGGGTTGTGCTTTGGTGTGTAGCAACGAGTTAGGAGGGTAGTGATGCACAAGAAAATGCAGTACCAATAGAGCAAGTAAAATGGTAGTTGATGTAGAAACCACCATCTCTGTCGAGAACAGAAAATAATCTCTGTAGCAAAAATATTCCAAAAAGTGGTATGATATTTTTGCTCAGGGAGGTGCCCTAGGGTTGAAAGGATTTTTGTGAATTTTCTCAGATTTTTGTGGGCAAGAAAAATAGGGGTAGCTTTGAAGCACAAGTTTCTGTTTAGGGTTTTTGAGAGGAAAATGAATATTTTTCATTAAAGAAAAATACCCATGACATTATTTTGAGGTATAACAGAGAGGAAATGATGGTTTGGAGGAGGAGTGAGTCACGTGGGTGAAAGCCAAGGTGATTCCCAAGTGTTATAAGTCTAACTAAAATGATTCAAACTCAAAATTCAAATCAAAATCCAACTGAAAACCAGAAGAAAGAAGAGGGCAAAAACCAGGTTGTCACATGTGCTTGGTCTTACCGATATTGAAGAATGCTCTTTAAATTTGCACTTAGCAGATTCTACTATTAAAAAGACTATGGGAACAATTAATGATTTTATTATTCTTGCAAATAGAAATAATGTACTATAGATTTTATTGTTCTTGATATTGATTGCAATCTGTCTTGTCCAATTATTCTTGGTAGACCGTTTTTGCGTACTATTGGTGCCGTGATTGATATGAAAGAAGGCAATGTTAAATTTCAATTTCCACTAAGGAAGGGAATGGAACACTTCCCTAGAACAAGAATTAGGCCACCATATGAATCAACCATGAGGGCATCTTATGGATACAGAACCAAAGATGACAACACTTAGATCCTACGCGATATGCCTAGCTAGGGGCGTAAAACGATAGCGCTTGTTGGGAGGCAACCCAATGAATAAAATTTATTTTTGATTTTTGCTTTATGTTCTTGAGTGTTAGAACAATTATGCTACTGTTATGATTGTGTTTTTTGTGTTTTAGTTAGTGTTTGTGCCAAGCAATGCCTTTGGGAAGACTTGGGTGAAAGTTTATTTGATCTTGCTGAAAAACAGAAACATTTGCGCTCACGAGATTCGTTGTAATTTTTTACAGAAGAGAGATTTTAAGTTGATTCTTTTTGAAGAGGCTTAATAAATAAAATCTGCACGTCCACCAATTTATTTCATAATTTTTGGAGTTACAGAAGTATCCTAAATTTTCAGATTACTACATACTGTTCTGTTTTTGACAGATTCTGTTTTCTTTGCGTTGTGTGCTTGTTTTGATGATTCTATGGTTTTCATTGATGAATTTTTACCATAGAAAAGTTGGAATACAGTAGATATAATGCAAAAACAAAATAAGAATAGGTTAGCTACAGTACTTATAGTAGTGGTTTGGTTTCTTATACTAACGGATCTCACGAAGGTTTTGTTTGAGTTTTGTGTGATTGAAGTTTTCAAGTTTTGGGTTATCTTACGATGGATGAAGGAATAAGGATAAGCAAAAGGCTAAGCTTGGGGATGCCCGAGGCACCCCAAGATAATATTCAAATAAGTAGGAAGCAACTAAGCTTGGGGATGCCCCCGAGTGGCATCCCCGCTTTTTTTCTAACGACCATCGGTATTTTACTTGAAACTATATTTTTATTCGTCACGTGATATGAGTTTTGCTTGGAGCGTCTTGTATGGTATGAGTCTTTGATTTTTTGCTTTGTGTTTTAAGTCTTGAATCCTTGATGGACACACCCTTTTAAGAGAGACAAAAAAATTATGCTATGCTTGCTCCTATGATTCACCTAAATTTTTAGAGCCATGGACTTGCTCTAGTACTTCGTTTATATCTTTTTGAGCACGGTCTGCTTTGTTAATTTTGAAGAAATGCTCTCATGCTTTACTTATATTTATTTGGGAGTTAGTATAGTTTTAAGAAATTTTCTCTTGCTTCACTTAGATTACTTTGGGAGAAATAAAAAAAATATGCTCATGATCTCACTACAAAAAAAGGCACATCCGTGACATTTTGGGCTGAACGGAATTTTTTCCTGTCATACTTATGACACTTCTATGATGATAATTGTGAAAAAAACCCGGTATCATCATAGATGTGGTGGGCTCCTACTTCTATGACAAAAAATCATGATAGAAAATGGGCTTTTCGTCCTGGGAGGGCGGGAGAGCAGCTGCATGACATTCATTGGGCTGTCCATGATGGAAAAAACCATGGTAGAAGCGAGGGCGAGGAAAATATCGGGGAGTTCTTGGTTATGGTGGGTGGTCGGGGGCCGAGCGATGTGTGTTTCTCTTGTCCCATACGCGCGTGGGTGCGAGGCGTTGGGCTCTAACTGAACCCGAGTGAGGCGTCGCCTAACTGAACACGAGCGATTGCACTACAGGCTACGCGTTACTGAACCCAGGGGATCGAGCGATTCCTTCGCTACTGCTGCCAACTGAAGCCGGTCGATGCTGCCTCTGGATGAACAGTGAGCGTTGCAGGGGGGGTGGATGAACAGTGAGTGTTGCCGGGGGGATTTGGATGCACAGTTCCCGGTGTGGTGGATGAACAAGATCCCGTGGTGTCGCCTATGGCTGAACAGGACCCCGACCGATCGAGCCGGTTGGGGCTGGATGAACAGGACCCCGTGGAGGGCTGGATGAACAGGACGACCCGATGGAGGGCTGGTTGAACAGTAGCCGGTGGAGGGCTGGTTGAACAGTAGCTCGTGTGTGAGAACATGCGGTGTCCCAATGTTTGGTTTTGGTAATTGATGACAATCTCTATGGACTAATGGTTGCCTTGAGTTATTTTTGAGGATTTTGTCCATAGGCTTTTCTTGAAGTCCATGTGTTGGTTTCAAGGAGTGTATGAGTTGACCAAGGTGCTATTAAGGAATTATCCAAAGATTGGTCATGTGAGTGTTGAGCTTATTGCAAGCATGTCTTGAAGAAGAAGATTGTGCGATCATTCATGTTTACCTTCAAGACATCATCGAAATGAAGAGAGTTGGAAAGATTCAAGGTTGATCAAGACTAAGTCAAGAGTGAATCAAGTTGATCAACTCACAAAGCGTAGAAGATGTACCAAGAGGGATCAAGTGATACCATGGTATGGTAAGCATTGTCCATTGCACTTTGTGTACTAAACCATGGTCTATGTGAGAGTTCTATGTGGGGTTAGGTACGTGTCCATGGGCTTGCGTCAAGAGGAAGATATCATACAACCCATGGAAAGGATGACATCAAGTGGTGATCATCATCATGATTGCCGTGTGCAAGTTCAAGTGGAGTATCACGAAGAGATCAAGTGCTTGAATCTTGCCATCCTTTGTGGTGTCAATGGTCTTGTGAAGATGTGCTGAAGAGAGGCTCATCCATAGTGGACTATGGGGAAGCAATCATCTAGTCTTCATCGAGCCAACGCAATCAAGAAAGGTGGTCCAACTTGAGGGAGTCAAGATCGTCATCATCTAGATCAAGTGGAACATATGCAAGGCAAAGGTTTGCCCTTGATAGGTTTTCTATTTTACCGGTCTCGTGGTGATAGTTGGGAGACCGGGTTATAGGATCGTTTGTCATACTATCAAGGGGGGCTCTCAAGTTGGTAGCTTGATCGTATCGTTAGTAGAGAGCTCAAACAATTGCATCCTTGCATCATGTTTCTTGTTTCTTGTTTGGTTCACTTTGTGAGTCTTAGAGCTTATGGTCATCCTGATTACAAGCTTGAGTTCATTGAAAACGGAGTTCGCATGCGTCTTCTATGATGTTTTCGATGTTGGAGGTTTTACCGGTCTTATCCAAGGAAGGGTTCTCACCATTTTCTTATGGGACTTTTATAATTTGCTTCTTATTGATATATCTTTCAAGATTGTGTTAGCCCTTGTCGCTAGCTTTCCAACAAACTTGGTTTCATCGAATTCGGAGTCCGTTTGCAAAAGTTGTGGCAGTTTTGGTGTTCTGGAAAGGCTGCAGCGGTACTACCACGGCTCCTACAGTGGTAGTACCGCTCCAGACCAAAAACTTGTCCCTAGTCCTGCGGTGGTAGGCCCGGATGTATTTTATTTAGTACCGCTCGCAAGCAGTAGTACCGCTACCCTTTGCGGTAGTACCGCGATCCCTAGCGGTAGTACCATGAGGACGAGCGGTAGTACCGCTCCGGTGGTTCTACTGACCTTTTGCCTCCTCGATGTTGTTTTCCAAAGGGGTACTACTGTTGGAAATATGCCCTAGAGGCAATAATAAAAGCATTATTATTATATTTCCTTGTTCATGATAATTGTCTTTTATTCATGCTATAATTGTATTATCCGGAAATCGTAATACACGTGTGAATACATAGACCATAACATGTCCCTAGTGAGCCTCTAGTTTACTAGCTCGTTAGTCAACAGATAGTCATGGTTTCCTGACTATGGACATAAGATGTCATTGACAACGGGATCACATCATTAGGAGAATGATGTGATGGACAAGACCCAATCCTAAGCATAGCACAAGATCGTGTAGTTCGTTTTGCTAGAGCTTTTTCAATGTCAAGTATCTCTTCCTTAGACCATGAGATCGTGTAACTCCCAGATACCGTAGGAGTGCTTTGGGTGTACCAAACGTCACAACGTAACTGGGTGACTATAAAGGTGCACTACAGGTATCTCCGAAAGTGTCTGTTGGGTTGACACGGATCGAGACTGGGATTTGTCACTCCGTATGACGGAGAGGTATCTCTGGGCCCACTCGGTAATGCATCATAAAAATAAGCTCAAAGTGACCAAGTGTTTGGTCACGGGATCATGCATTACGGTACGAGTAAAGTCACTTGCCGGTAACAAGACTGAACGAGGTATTGGGATACCGACGATCGAGTCTCGGGCATGTAACGTACCGATTGACAAAGGGAATAGTATACGGGGTTGCTTGAATCCTCGACATCGTGGTTCATCCAATGACATCATCGAGGAGCATGTGGGAGCCAACATGGGTATCAAGATCCTGCTGTTGGTTATTTACCTGAGAGCCGTCTCGGTCATGTCTGCATGTCTCCCGAACCCGTATGGTCTACACACTTAAGGTTCGGTGACGCTAGGGTTATTAGGAAGACTTGTATGTGAATACTGAATGTTGTTCGGAGTCCCGGATGAGATCCCGGACGTCACGAGGAGTTCCGGAAGGGTCCGGAGGTAAAGATTTATATATGGGAAGTTGTCAAACGGACACCGGAAAGTTTCGGGGCATATCGGTATTGTACCGGGGCCATCGGAAGGGTTTTGGGCGTCCACCGGGAGGGGCCACCCCTCCCGGGGGGCCACATGGGCTGCGTGGGGTAGGAGCCAGCCGCTGGAGGGCTGGGCGCCCCCCCCCCTTGG
>NC_041389.1:385940596-385975875 GCF_002162155.2 Triticum dicoccoides | reverse complement strand
CCCCTTCCCCTATAAATAGAGGGGTGAGGGGAGGGCTGCATACACAAGCCAAGGTGCAGCCCCTCCCCTCCCCAACACCTCTCCTCCGTCACGAGCTTGGCGAAGCCCTGTCGGAGTGCTGCTTCTCCACCAACACCACGCCGTCGTGCTGTCGGTGCAGCTGTCTTCCTCAACCTCTCCTTCCTCCTTGCTGGATCAAGACGGAGGAGACGTCGCCCGTACCGTATGTGTGTTGAACGCGGAGGTGCTGTCCGTTCGGCACTTGGTCATCGGTGATCTGAATCACGTCGAGTACGACTCCATCATCACCGCTCCCTCGAACGCTTCCGTACGCGATCTGCAAGTGGTATGTAGATGCAAACTCACTCCCTTGACTCGTTGCTTAGATGAACTCATAGATGGATCTTGGTGAGACCGTAGGAAAATTTTTAATTTTCTGCAACGTTCCCCAACAGTGGCATCATGAGCTAGGTCTACGCGTAGTTCTCTATTGCACGAGTAGAACACAATTTGTTGTGGGCGTAGATCTTGTCAACTTGCTTGCCGCTACTAGTCTTATCTTGCTTCAGCGGTATTATGGGATGAAGCAGCCCGGACCAACCTTACATGTACGCTTACGTGAGACCGGTTCCACCGACTAACATGCACTAGTTGCATAAGGTGGCTGGCGGGTGTCTGTCAGTCCCACTTTAGTTGGAGCGGATTCGATGAAAAGGGTCCTTATGAAGGGTAAATAGAAGTTGACAAAATCACGTTGTGGTTATTCATAGGTAAGAAAACATTCTTGCTAGAACCCAATTGCAGCCACGTAAAAGATGCAACAACAATTAGAGGACGTCTAACTTGTTTTTGCAGCAATTGTCATGTGATGTGATATGGCCAGAAGTTGTGATGAATGATGAATGATATATTGTGATGTATGAGATCATGTTCTTGTAATAGGAATCACGACTTGCATGTCGATGAGTATGACAACCGGCAGGAGCCATAGGAGTTGTCTTTATTTTTTGTATGACCTGCGTGTCATTGAAGAATGCCATGTAAATTACTTTACTTTATTGCTAAACGAGTTAGCCATAGAAGTAGAAGTAGTCGTTGGCGTGACAACTTCATGAAGACACGATGATGGAGATCATGATGATGGAGATCATGGTGTCATGCCGGTGACAAGATGATCATGGAGCCCCGAAGATGAAGATCAAAGGAGCTATATGATATTGGCCATATCATGTCACTACTTTATATAATTGCATGTGATGTTTATTATGTTTTATGCATCTTGTTTACTTAGAACGACGGTAGTAAATAAGATGATCCCTTATAATAATTTCAAGAAAGTGTTCCCCCTAACTGTGCACCGTTGCTAAAGTTCGTCGTGTCGAAGCACCACGTGATGATCGGGTGTGATAGATCCTTACATTCACATACAACGGGTGTAAGACAGATTTACACATGCAGAACACTTAGGGTTAACTTGACGAGCCTAGCATGTACAGACATGGCCTCGGAACACAGAGACCGAAAGGTCGAACATGAGTCGTATGGAAGATATGATCAACATGGAGATGTTCACCGATGATGACTAGTCCGTCTCACGTGATGATCGGACACGGCCTAGTCGACTCGGATCGTGTAACACTTAGATGACTAGAGGGATGTCAAATCTGAGTGGGAGTTCATTAAATAATTTGATTAGATGAACTTAATTATCATGAACTTAGTCTAAAACTTTTGCATAATATGTCTTGTAGATCAAATGGCCAACGCTCATGTCAACATGAACTTCAACGCGTTCCTAGAGAAAACCAAGCTGAAAGATGATGTCAGCAACTATACGGACTGGGTCCGGAACCTGAGGATCATCCTCATAGCTGCCAGGAAACAATATGTCCTAGAAGGACCGCTAGGTGACGCTCCCGTCCTAGAGAACCAAGACATTATGAATGCTTGGCAGTCTCGTGCTGATGATTACTCCCTCGTTTAGTGCGGCATGCTTTACAACTTAGAACCGGGGCTCCAAAAGCGTTTTGAGCAACACGGAGCATATGAGATGTTCGAGGAGCTGAAACTAGTTTTCCAAGCTCATGCCCGGGTCGAGAGATATGAAGTCTCCGACAAGTTTTATAGTTGTAAGATGGAGGAAAATAGTTCTGTCAGTGAGCATATACTCAAAATGTCTGGGTTGCACAAACCGCCTGTCCCAGCTGGACATTAACCTCCCGGATGAGGCGGTCATTGACAGAATCCTTCAGTTGCTCCCACCAAGCTACAAGAGCTTCGTGATGAACTACAATATGCAGGGGATGGTGAAGACCATTCCTGAAGTATTTTCAATGCTGAAGTCGGCAGAGGTTGAAATCAAGAAAGAACATCAAGTGTTGATGGTCAATTAGACCACTAAGTTCAAGAAGGGCAAGGGTAAGAAGAACTTCAAGAAGGACGGCAAAGATGGTGCCGCGCCCGGTAAGCGAGTTGCCGGGAAGAAGTCAAAGCATGGACCCAAGCCTGAAACTGAGTGCTTTTATTGCAAGGGGAAGGGTCACTGGAAGCGGAACTGCCCCAAATACTTAGCAGACAAGAAGGCCGACAACACTAAAGGTATATTTGATATACATGTAATTGATGTGTACCTTACCAGTACTCGTAGTAACTCCTGGGTATTTGATACCAGTGTCGTTGCTCACATTTCTAACTCACAGCAGGAGCTGCAGAATAAGAGGAGACTGGCAAAGGACGAGGTGACGATGTGCGTCGGGAATGGTTCCAAGGTCGATGTGATCGCCGTCGGCACGCTACCTCTACATTTACCTACGGGATTAGTTTTAAACCTCAATAATTGTTATTTAGTGCCAAGTTTAAGCATGAACATTGTATCTGGATCTTGTTTGATGCGAGATGACTACTCATTTAAATTCGAGAATAATGGTTGTTCTATTTATATGAGAGATATGTTTTATGGTCATGCCCCGATGGTCAATGGTTTATTCTTAATGAATCTCGAACGTAATACTACACATATTCATAGTGTGAATACCAAAAGATGTAAAGTTGATAACAATAGTCCCACATATTTGTGGCACTGCCGCCTTGGTCACATTGGTGTCAAGGGCATGAAGAAGCTCCATGCTGATGGACTTTTAGAGTCTCTCGATTTTGAATCATTTGACACATGCGAACCATGCCTCATGGGCAAGATGACCAAGACTCCGTTCTCCGGAACAATGGAGCGAGCAACCAACTTGTTGGAAATCATACATACCGATGTGTGCGGTCCAATGAGCGTTGAGGCTCGCGGAGGATATCGTTATGTTCTCACTCTCACTGATGACTTGAGTAGATATGGGTATGTCTACTTGATGAAACACAAACTGAGACCTTTGAAAAGTTCAAGGAATTCCAGAATGAAGTAGAGAATCAACGTGACCGAAAGATAAAATTCTTACGATCGGATCGTGGAGGAGAATATTTAAGTCACGAATTTGGTACACACTTAAGAAAATGTGGAATCGTTTCACAACTCACGCCGCCTGGAACACCTTAGCGTAACGGTGTGTCCGAACATCGTAATCGCACTCTATTGGATATGGTGCGATCTATGATGTCTCTTACCGATTTACCGCTATCATTTTGGGGATACGCTCTAGAGACAGCTACATTCACTTTAAATAGGGCACCGTCTAAATCCGTTGAGACGACACCGTATGAATTATGGTTTGGGAAGAAACCTAAGCTGTCGTTTCTAAAAGTTTGGGGATGTGATGCTTATGTCAAGAAACTTCAACCTGAAAAGCTCGAACCCAAGTCGGAAAAATGCGTCTTCATAGGATACCCTAAAGAAACCATTGGGTATACCTTCTACTTAAGATCCGAGGGCAAGATCTTTGTTGCCAAGAACGGATCCTTTCTAGAAAAAGAGTTTCTCTCGAAAGAAGTAAGTGGGAGGAAAGTAGAACTCGATGAAGTACTACCTCTTGAACAGGATAGTAGTGCAGCTCAGGAAAATGTTCCGGTGATGCCTACTCCAACTGGAGAGGAAATTAATGATGATGATCAAGGTACTTCTGATCAAGTTGCTACTGAACTTCGTAGGTCCACAAGGACACGTTCCGCACCAGAGTGGTACGGCAACCCTATCCTGGAAATCATGTTGTTAGACAACGGTGAACCTTCGAACTATGAAGAAGCAATGGCAGGCCTAGATTCCAACAAATGGCTTGAAGCCATGAAATCCGAGATAGAATCCATGTATGAAAACAAAGTATGGACTTTGACTGACTTGCCCGATGATCGGCGAGCGATAGAAAACAAATGGATCTTTAAGAAGAAGATGGACGCGGATGGTAATGTCACCATCTATAAAGCTCGACTTGTCGCTAAGGGTTATCGGCAAGTTCAAGGGATTGACTACGATGAGACTTTCTCTCCCATAGCGAAGCTTAAGTCCGTCTGAATCATGTTAGCAATTGCCGCATACTATGATTATGAGATATGGCAGATGGACGTCAAAACGGCATTCCTTAACGGGCATCTTAAGGAAGAACTTTATATGATGCAGCCGGAGGGTTTTGTCGATCCCAAGAATGCTAACAAAGTATGCAAGCTCCAGCGATCCATTTATGGGCTGGTGCAAGCATCTCGGAGTTGGAACATTCGCTTTGATGAAATGATCAAAGCGTTTGGGTTTATGCAAACTGATGGAGAAGCCTGTGTTTACAAGAAAGTGAGTGGGAGCTCTGTAGCATTTCTCATATTATATGTAGATGACATACTTTTGATGGGAAATGATATAGAATTCTTGGACAGCATTAAGGCCTACTTGAATAAGTGTTTTTCAATGAAGGACCTTGGAGAAGCTGCTTATATATTAGGCATCAAGATCTATAGAGATAGATCGAGACGCCTCATAGGTCTTTCACAAAGCACATACCTTGATAAGATTTGGAAGAAGTTCAAAATGGATCAGTCTAAGAAGGGGTTCTTGCTTGTATTGCAAGGTGTGAGATTGAGCTCGGCTCAATGCCCGACCACGGCAAAAGATAAAGAAGAGATGAGTGTCATCCCCTATGCTTCAGCCATAGGATCTATTATGTATGTCGTGCTGTGTACCAGACCTGATGTAAACCTTGCCGTAAGTTTGGTAGGAAGATACCAAAGTAATCCTGGCAAGGAACACTGGACAGCGGTCAAGAATATCCTGAAGTACCTGAAAAGGACAAAGGACATGTTTCTCGTTTATGGAGGTGACGAAGAGCTCGCCGTAAAGGGTTACGTCGACGCTAGCTTCGACACAGATCTGGATGACTCTAAGTCACAAACCGGATACGTGTATATGTTGAATGGTGGAGCAGTAAGGTGGTGCAGCTGCAAGCAGAGCGTCGTGGTGGGATCTACATGTGAAGCGGAGTACATGGCAGCCTCGGAGGTAGCGCATGAAGCTATTTGGTTGAAGGAGTTCATCACCAACCTAGGAGTCATACCCAATGCGTCGGGGCCGATCAAACTCTTCTGTGACAACACTGGAGCTATTGCCCTTGCCAAGGAGCCCAGGTTTCACAGGAAGACCAGGCACATCAAGCGTCGTTTCAACTCCATCCGTGAAAATGTTCAAGATGGAGACATAGATATTTGCAAAGTACATACGGATCTGAATGTCGCAGATCCGTTGACTAAACCTCTCTCGCGAGCAAAACATGATCAACACCAGAACTCTATGGGTGTTCGATTCATCACAATGTAACTAGATTATTGACTCTAGTGCAAGTGGGAGACTGTTGGAAATATGCCCTAGAGGCAATAATAAAAGCATTATTATTATATTTCCTTGTTCATGATAATTGTCTTTTATTCATGCTATAATTGTATTATCCGGAAATCGTAATACACGTGTGAATACATAGACCATAACATGTCCCTAGTGAGCCTCTAGTTGACTAGCTCGTTGGTCAACAGATAGTCATGGTTTCCTGACTATGGACATTAGATGTCATTGACAAGGGGATCACGTCATTAGGAGAATGATGTGATGGACAAGACCCAATCCTAAGCATAGCACAAGATCGTGTAGTTTGTTTTGCTAGAGCTTTTTCAATGTCAAGTATCTCTTCCTTAGACCATGAGATCGTGTAACTCCCGGATACCGTAGGAGTGCTTTGGGTGTACCAAACGTCACAACGTAACTGGGTGACTATAAAGGTGCACTACAGGTATCTCCGAAAGTGTCTGTTGGGTTGACACGGATCGAGACTGGGATTTGTCACTCCATATGACGGACAGGTATCTCTGGGCCCACTCGGTAATGCATCATAAAAATAAGCTCAAAGTGACCAAGTGTTTGGTCACGGGATCATGCATTACGGTACGAGTAAAGTGACTTGCCGGTAACAAGACTGAACGAGGTATTGGGATACCGACGATCGAGTCTCGGGCATGTAACGTACCGATTGACAAAGGGAATAGTATACGGGGTTGCTTATCCTCGACATCGTGGTTCATCCGATGACATCATCAAGGAGCATGTGGGAGCCAACATGGGTATCCAGATCCTGCTCTTGGTTATTGACCTGAGAGCCGTCTCGGTCATGACTGCATGTCTCCCGAACCCGTAGGGTCTACACACTTAAGGTTCGGTGACGCTAGGGTTATTAGGAAGACTTGTATGTGAATACCGGATGTTGTTCGGGGTCCTGGATGAGATCCCGGACGTCACGAGGAGTTCCGGAAGGGTCCGGAGGTAAAGATTTATATATGGGAAGTTGTCAAACGGACACCGGAAAGTTTCGGGGGCATATCGGTATTGTACCGGGGCCACCGGAAGGGTTCCGGGGGTCCACCGGGAGGGGCCACCCCTCCCGGGGGGCCACATGGGCTGCGTGGGGCAGGAGCCAGCCCCTGGAGGGCTGGGCGCCCCCCCCTTGGGCCCATGCGCCTAGGGTTGGGGGGGAACCCTAGAGGGGGCGCCCCCTTTGCTTGGGGGGCAAGTCCCCCCTCCCTAGCCCCCCCCCCTCTAGATCCCATCTAGAGGGGCCGGCCCCCCTTGCCCCTTCCCCTATAAATAGAGGGGTGAGGGGAGGGCTGCATACACAAGCCAAGGCGCAGCCCCTCCCCTCCCCAACACCTCTCCTTCTCCGTCACGAGCTTGGCGAAGCCCTGTCAGAGTGCTGCTTCTCCACCAACACCACCCCGTCGTGCTGCCGGTGGAGCTGTCTTCCTCAACCTCTCCTTCCTCCTTGCTGGATCAAGACGGAGGAGACGTCGCCCGTACCGTACGTGTGTTGAACGCGGAGGTGCTGTCCGTTCGGCACTTGGTCATCGGTGATCTGAATCACGCCGAGTACGACTCCATCATCACCGCTCCCTCGAACGCTTCTGTACGCGATCTACAAGTGGTATGTAGATGCAAACTCACTCCGTTGACTCGTTGGTTAGATGAACTCATAGATGGATCGTGGTGAAACCGTAGGAAAAATTTTAATTTTCTGCAACGTTCCCCAACAACTACCGCCCTAGCGGTAGTACCGCTCCTTGGAGCGGTAGTACCGCTCTGCGCGCTGTGAGCATAACGGTTGGATTTTTTCTCACCTATAAAAGGGGGTCTTCTTTCCCATTGAGCCTCATCCTTTAAGCTCGTGTTCTTCCCCCATTGTTGACCTTCCTCGAGCTTGCTAACTCTCAGTCCCTCCAATGATTCTTACTAGTTCTTGAGGGAAAAGAGAGAGGAGATCTAGATCCACGTTTCCACCAATCACTTTCTCTTCTAAGTGAGGGGAACCCCTTGGATCTAGATCTTGGAGTTCTTTGTGTTCTTGTTTCGTTCTTCCTCTCATTTTCCTCCCTAGCATTAGTTGCTTTGGTGGGATTTGGGAGAGAAGGACTTGGGCACTCCGTGTGCCCTTGCCATTGCATTTGGTGCATCGGTTTGAGTTCTCCACGTGATACGTGGAAGTTACAAGTTGAGAAGCTTATTACTCTTGGGTGCTTGGTACCCTTGAGATTGTTACTCTTGGGTGTTTGGACAACCTAGAGCTTGTTCCTCTTGGGTTCCTTGGCGCCCTAGATGGTTGGTGTTGTTCGGAGCTCAATCATTGTGGTATAAAGCTCCGGGAAAGCGTCGGTGTCTCCAATTAGGTTGTGGAGATTGCCCCCAGCAATTTGACGGGTACCGGTGACCGCCCCCAAGGGTTTCCAAAGTGTACGGGTTCGGTGACCGCCCTCATGGGTCCCTTAGTGGAATCACGGCATCTTGCATTGTGAGAGGGCGTGAGGAGATTACGGTGGCCCTAGTGGCTTCTTGGGGAGCATTGTGCCTCCACACCGCTCCAAACGGAGATTAGCATCCGCGAGGGTGTGAACTTTGGGATACATCGTTGTCTCCGCGTACCTCGGTTATCTCTTACCCGAGCCCTTTACTTATGCACTTTACTTTGTGATAGCCATATTGTTCTTTGTCATATATCTTGCTATCACATAGTTACTTATCTTGCTTAGCATAAGTTGTTGGTGCACATACATGAGCCTAGTTGTTGTAGGTTTTGTACTTGACAAATTAACCGCTAAGTTTATTCCGCATTTGTTCAAGCCTAAACCGTAATTATTTTAAAGCGCCTATTCACGCCCCCTCTAGGCGACATTCATGATCTTTCAATTGGTATCAGAGCCTCGTCTCTCCTTGTTAGGCTTAACCGCCTAGAGAGTAAAGATGTCGACTAGGGGATTAGGATTCTCTGACACTCTTAATTTCGATGGCGCAAATTTTGATGTTTGGGTAATTCAAATTCTTAATCTCTTTAGGGTCATGGACCCAAATTTAGAGCGAATTGTAGATATGGGGTTTTCTCCTCCAAAGGATCCCCAAAGATTATCTTTAGAGGATGATAAAAACTCTTATCTCAATGCTCAAGCTTCTAATGTGCTTTTCGATACTTTGACCAATATAGTTATATTTAAACTCATGTCGTTTCAGGATGCTTATGAGTTGTGGACTAAGCTTCAAGATAAATATGGTGTGTCCAAGTTTTGTGGCGATGATTGTTCTCCCTCCACCTTCGGCCGTGTTGCCTTCTCAACTTCTTCTACTTCACCTACATGTGGATTGCCACAAGGTAATGCTATGTTGAGTAGTGTTGGTCATTGCAATGATGATAGTGTGCTAATCGTTGGTGACTCTTCATCACTATCTTATTGCAATGGTCCTTCTTTGGACTTTAACACTTCGAGCAATCCAAATGTTTCACATGCTTGTGTTGATAGTCCTAGCATATCATGTAGAAATTTCTTGACTAAATCTCATGATGATATGCTTGCTATGTCTTGTTGCCATGATAAAAATGCATCTATTTACTCGAATTGTTGTGCTAACAATGTAGAGGAAACCGAACACTGCATGGAACAAGATGTGGTGTTTAATGGTGCCTCAAGGGATCCTACATCATCATCTATTGCTTTTTGCCTTATGGCTAAAGCGCCAAAGGTACCTCCTTCTTTGTACCCCAATATGTCTCTTGATGGTGATGTTGATGCTAATGGTGATGAGGATAATGATGAAGAGATTGATAATGTTGCCTCCTTAAAAACTAAGGGGGAAATGATTTTTAAAGCTCTTCATAAAAATAAAATTGCTCATTCCAACTTCATGGAAATTATGTCCATTGCCATTGATGGCAAGAAATACATTGAGGATCTGGAATCTCATCTAGAGGAGCATGAGGTCACCATTGAGAAAATGGAAGCTCATGAGCGTGATTACGCAAATGAGATCGCGGAGCTATCTCAAGCTCTTGAACATGAACAAACCACCTCTGAATCTCTTGAGGAGACTTTTGCTCTAGAATTATCTAGAGTGAGGGAATATCATGATAGAGCTCTTGAGGTGACCAATGATTTCAAAACTAAAAATGCTAAGCTTGAAGTTGCTCATGCTAGACTCCTTGAGGACTTTGAGCAACTCGAAAATGGCTCTAGGGTCATTAAGAGTGAGCTCATCAAACTCACCAAGTCTCATGCTCAACTTAAAGCTTCCTATGTGAAAGAGCTTGCCAAGTTGCCTTCTCCTCTTGTTGTCAATGATGATGCTTGTGCTACTAACTCTATTTCTTGTCAAGCATCCATTTTGAAGGAGAATGTTGAGCTACAGGCTCAACTTGAGTTGCTATCTATCAATTATGGGAAATTGGAAGAAAGCCATGAAAAGCTCTCAAGCTCTCATGATGATCTTCTAGTATCCCATAATGTGCTAAAGATAGATCATGAGGCCATGATTGCTAAGGTAACATCAAGTGAGCCTCATGTGGATATTAGCACTACTTTTAGTCAAAATGCTATATTGCCTTGTGCTAGTCCTCATGATTCATCCATGCATAACATTGGTACATCTTGTGATGAATTTATTTCCTTGCCTTGTTGCTCTCACGATGAAGTTTATACTTCCTCTAGTGCTTGTATTGAGACTAACCATGTAGAGGAAATCAAATATCTCAAGGCACAAGTCACTTATTTGAAGAAAGACTTGGAAAAGTGTCATGAAGGGAAGGCCACACTCAACAATATCTTGAGTGTGCAGAAATCCCCCAATGACAAAGGTGGACCTAGATTCAACTCCAACAAGAGTAAGAATTCCAAATTGAACAAGAAGAAGGGCCAAGAACAAGTCAAGAATTCGGCCAAGCTTATTTTCTTCAAGTGCAAAATTGAAGGGCATCATGTTAGATCTTTCCCATTGAAGAAGAAGGCCATTAGTGACAAGCAACAAGGGAATAGGCCACAAGTTCAATCTCATGCTCAACCTCAAGTTGAATAAAGGCCATTTACCAAGAAGACTCAAGTTAATGCTTCTCTTGTGGAAAAATCAAGTGAGAAGAAAGTGAAGAGTAGACGTTGCTACTTATGTCGTGAGAAAGGTCACGTCGCTTCTTCATGCACTAGTGGTAACTTATCCAACCCAATTATTATTGATGATATTTATTCTCTTAGGAAGGATAAGGTTGGCAATGTGTTTGCCAAAATTGTTGGTACTCAAAGTGGCGTAAAGAAAAGAACCATTTGGGTAGTCAAGCCTATTGTGACTAACCTCTTAGGACCCAACTTGGTTGGGGACCAACAAGCTCAAACTTTATCAATAGGTGTTGATGGAGGGCATTGGATACTTGGCTACATTATGAAGAATTAACGGGACTTCATCATTCTTATTGTCTCAAGCCAAGTCAATTGGATTATCAAGTTTCTATCTTATATCCAATGTGCCTCCTTGCGATAACTTGTACTTAAATTGTTTACATTGAAAGTTACTTGCCCCCTTGCATGTTTTTGGGTTTGTTCCTTGCATGTGTTTGTATATGTTGTGATTCCAACTTGCTTATCTTGAGCAATAAAGTATGTGTGTGTTGGTTTGCACATCATGTACGTGTGTGTCGTGCTTGAGCCTTTATGCTTCTTGTCTGTACCCTAGTTGGCTCTTGTGAGAGATTAATGGAATATCCCATTATGGGGGAGTGATGTGGGTTGTACACCTCACAATCCTATAATTGCGTGTACATGAGTAATACCATCTAGTATTGATATTTCAAGATTATATAGTCGCTATGTGGTATGTCTTCTCATGAGAAATTCAAATTCTAAATGGTCCATTAATTATCTTGGATCCTCTTATCGCCTCTTGTTAAATTTTCTTTGGTATCACATTATGGGGGAGTAATATGCTATGTGCATATTACAAGCCTAGAAAATGTGTACATTTGAGATATTGTCACTTAGAGTTGATATGATTAATTATCTTGTTCCTAAGTGACATGTTAGCTCTTCAAGTTGCAATTTGCTTGTGTTTGTTGTGAAGATGATGTTGGATGTCCTTGTTATCTACCACCGGGATTTATTTTCAAATACTTCTTGTCTTTGACAATTTGTAGTCAATTAAGTGTGGTAGAATTTGTTGATCATCTTTACTTTGGCTTTTGTTTTTATTTGCCTTTTCTCTTGCCAAGGTTTGTGTCAACTCCCTTGTCTTTCCTACCACTTGTGGATCTTGTTTATTTCTTGTTCTTGTCTAGTGTTTTCTAGATATAGTGAAAGTAGTGATCCCACCTTGTGCATTTTGTACTCAAATGCAAATCCTATATAATGCACAACTCGTGGGGGAGCTACCCTATTTTCTTTAGAACACTCTTCTTGTGATCCTTATCAAGTGTGTTTTGGTGGAAGGCAAGCCATTTCTTTTTGGTACTTTCTGCCATCATGAAACTTTGTTGAGAGCTTGGTTTGTTTGGAACCATCCTTTCTTTGGGAGTTTGACATCTTTAGTTTAGTGTGTATCAATGGATATCTCATTCCTTGATGTATCTTTAATGATATCTTCCAAGTGATGATTTGTCCATTTGGTATCCTTTTCACTTGGTATTTCTTTGTCTTTTGGTTTCGGGTTTTGAAAGTCTTGAGCATGCATGTTTACTTCATGTATTTTATTTGGCATGCTTTCTTTCTTTGACTCAATATATAGGGGAATCTCAACCAAGTCTCAAATCGGATGAGATGTGTATGAAATTCATTTTCATATCTGTTTGCACATATTTATGTGGAGATTGTCCTATGTATTGATGTTTCTAATCTTTGGTCCCAATGAGTTTGGGTACCATTTTGTTTGTGTTGTTGTTCTAGGAACAATTGGAGATGCATTAGATACTCGGTTCATTCAAAAGGAAGGTGTTGTCACCATGTGCTTATTGGAGTCAAGCTAGGATGATCAATGAACTACTTTCTACCTTCAATTGGTTTCTACTACATCCTTCCAATGTTATCTCGGTAACAAGTATCATCATCTACTACATGCACACATTTATGGCATCAACCCTGTGTAGGTTGCTTCATGGAATGTTATTCATCCTTTCTTGTGATATTTGTTTCCTATCTCAAAGCATCCCAACAATGATCTCTTGTTGCTAGTTGTGATGTCTTTGATGGTTGTGTGGTAGGAATTCATTGATATACAATAAGACCATATCTAGCCATGTGCTATGCTTCCAAGCAAATATTTTATTGGTATATCTATGACTTCCTTTTGGATATCTTGTTCCTTCAGGTTGTAACTATTCCGGGTGTACATCCTTCATTGTAGATATATATCATCATGATTTCGTCTACCTAGAATCTTATACACTTGAGAGAAGTTGCATATCTAGATGATATCCTTTCTTTCATGTCCACCTTGTCTTTCTTTTGTTTTTTTTCTTTGGTGGCTCCATGAAAGCTTTTGCCTTGAGTGTGTGTCTTATCTCGTTGCATCTTGATGCACTCTTGTGTGGTGAAGATTATTTTCCTCATGCTTATCTCTATGAGGCTTTTGCCATCTTGGTATCCCTCGTCTTGATGAGGCTTTCATCTTCTATGTTCACCATGGGTTGTCACAAGTGTTGGTTATTCTTATTACATTTTTAGTGTGCTTGTGAACCCTTTTGCTTGGTGTGTGTGGGGAGGACATGTCATGCACCGTGTATCTCATTTACCCAAGACTATGTTGATGCTTTATGCTGATCCTTATATTAGTCTTCTCAAGTGCTTTGTCATGACTCACACACATCATTTTGGTTGAGCCTATTCTTAAGTTGCCTCTTTTACATGTTGCTCAACCATGTGCTTGTTGCAAGTGCTAGGTTTTGTTTCCTATATGATCACTTGCACTGATTGTGAGTTTCTATTGATTTTGGGGGAGCTATGATCCTATTTTGTGCACTTTGTATCCAATACAAATATTCTTATTTGTGCACAAATCATGGGGAGCTTCTCTAGTTTCTTTAGAACACTCCTCTGCTCATATCATATTTTCTTTATTCTAGTGGCTCATAGGATCCTTGTTCTAGTTGGTTCAATTGATATCCTTTGATTGCTTGCTTCAATTGGTATATTTTCACTGCTTGATTGCTTGTGTCTCTCTTTGTTATGTCCTTGTGGCATATCTTTCTTTAGCAATCTTTGTTCCTCAATATAGTTTGTCTTCCTCCAAGTATTTACATTTGGATATGTGACTGGCATTCCACTCTATTGTTGATAAATACACAATTTATGGAGGAACACTTTTTATATTGGCCTTCTAAGCTTTTCACCCATTTTGTGAATTGATGCCAATGGGGGAGGAGTTTCAGAGAGTTTTGTTCCTAAGCATTTGCATCCCATTCTCATGCATCATTGGTTGTTGCATTTCATGGTGATGCATATTTGCATCCCATTCTCATGCATCATTGGTTTCTGCATTGCATGGTGATGCATAATTCCTTGTATAAACTCTCTTGAAAGTGATTGTCATCAATTACCAAAATGGGGGAGATTGAAAGAACATGCGGTGCCCCCATGTTTGGTTTTGGTAATTGATGACAATCTCTATGGACTAATGGTTGCCTTGAGTTATTTTTGAAGGTTTTGTCCATAGGCTTTTCTTGAAGTCCATGTGTTGGTTTCAAGGAGTGTATGAGTTGACCAAGGTGCTATTAAGGAATTATCCAAAGATTGGTCATGTGAGTGTTGAGCTTATTGCAAGCATGTCTTGAAGAAGAAGATTGTGTGATCATTCATGTTTACCTTCAAGACATCATCCAAATGAAGAGAGTTGGAAACATTCAAGGTTGATCAAGACTAAGTCAAGAGTGAATCAAGTTGATCAACTCACAAAGCATAGAAGATGTCCCGAGAGGGATCAAGTAGATCCCATGGTATGGTAAGCATTGTCCATTGCACTTTGTGTACTAACCCATGGTCTATGTGAGAGTTCTATGTGGGGTTAGGTACGTGTCCATGGGCTTGGGTCAAGAGGAAGATATCATACAACCCATGGAAAGGATGACAGCAAGTGGTGATCGTCATCATGATTGCCGTGTGCAAGTTTAAGTGGAGCATCACGAAGAGATCAAGTGCTTGAATCTTGCCATCCTTTGTGGTGTCAATGGTCTTGTGAATATGTGCCGAAGAGAGGCTCATCCATAGTGGACTATGGGGGAGCAATCATCTTGTCTTCATCGAGCCAACGCAATCAAGAAAGGTGGTCCAACTTGAGGGAGTCAAGATCGTCATCATCTAGCTCATGTGGAACATGTGCAAGGCAAATGTTTGCCCTTGATAGGTTTTCTATTTTACCGGTCTCGTGGTGGTAGTTGGGAGACCGGGTTATAGGATCGTTTGCCGTACTATCAACGGGGGGCTCTCAAGTTGGTAGCTTGATCGTATCATTAGTAGAGAGCTCAAACAATTGCATCCTTGATTCATGTTTCTTGGTTATTGTTTGGTTCTCTTTGTGAGTCTTAGAGCTTATGGTCATCTTGATTACAAGCTTGAGTTCATCGAAAACGGAGTTCGCATGCATCTTCTATGATGTTTTCGATGTTGGAGGTTGTACTGGTCTTATCCGAGGAAGGGTTCTCATCATTTTCTTATGGGCCTTTTCTAATTTTCTTCTTATTGATGTTTCTTTCAAGATTGCGTTAGCCCTTGTCACTAGCTTTCCAACAAACTTGGTTTCATCGAATTCGGAGTCCGTTTGCAAAAGTTGTGGCAGTTTTGCTGTTTTGAAAAGGCTGCAGCGGTATTACTGCAAACTGGAGCGGATGTAATTTTTTACTACCGCTCCAGAGCGGTACTACGGCGGCTCCTACAGCGGTAGTACCGCTCCGTACCAAAAACTCGTCCCAAGTCCTGCGGTGGTAGTCCCGGATGTATTTTTTTAGTACCGCTCGCAAGCAGTAGTACCGCTACCCTTTGCGGTAGTACTGCGATCCCTAGTAGTAGTACCGTGAGGACGAGCGGTAGTACCGCTCCGGCGGTTCTACTGGCCCTTTGCCTCCTCTCTGTTGTTTTTCAAAGGGGTACTACCGCCCTAGCGGTAGTACCGCTCTGTGTGAGCTGTGAGCATAATGGTTGGATTTTTCCCCACCTATAAAAGGGGGTCTTCTTCCCCATTGAGCCTCATCCTTTAAGCTCGTGTTCTTCCCCCATTGTTGACCTTCTTTGAGCTTGCTAACTCTCAATCCCTCCAATTATTCTTGCTAGGTCTTGAGGGAAAGAGAGAGGAGATCTAGATCCACGTTTCCACCAATCACTTTCTCCTCTAAGTGAGGGGAACCCCTTGGATCTAGATTTTGGAGTTCTTCGTGTTCTTCTTTCGTTCTTCCTCTCATTTTCCTCCCTAGCATTAGTTTCTTTGGTGGGATTTGGGAGAGAAGGACTTGGGCACTCCGTGTGCCCTTGCCATTGCTTTTGGTGCATCGGTTTGAGTTCTCCACGTGATACGTGGAAGTTACAAGTTGAGAAGCTTATTACTCTTGGGTGCTTGGTACCCTTGAGATTGTTACTCTTGGGTGTTTGGACACCCTAGAGCTTGTTCCTCTTGGGTGCCTTGGTGCCCTAGATGGTTGGTGTTGTTCGGAGCTCAATCATTGTGGCGTAAAGTTCTGGGCAAGCATCGGGGTCTCCAATTAGGTTGTGGAGATCGCCCCGAGCAATTTGATAGGTACCGGTGACCGCCCCCAAGGGTTGCCAAAGTGTACGGGTTCGGTGACCGCCCTCAAGGGTCCCTTAGTGGAATCACAACATCTTGCATTGTGTAAGGGATTGAGGAGATTACGGTGGCCCTAGTGGCTTCTTGGGGAGCATTGTGCCTCCACACCGCTCCAAACAGAGATTAGCATCCGCGAGGGTGTGAACTTCGGGATACATCGTCGTCTTCGCGTGCGTCGGTTATCTCTTACCCGAGCCCTTTACTTATGCACTTTACTTTGTGATAGCCATATTGTTATTTTTAATATATCTTGCTAACGCATAGTTACTTATCTTGCTTAGCATAAGTTGTTGGTGCACATAGGTGAGCCTAGTTGTTGTAGGTTTTGTGCTTGACAAATTAACCGCTAAGTTTATTCCACATTTGTTCAAGCCTAAACCGTAATTATTTTAAAGCGCATATTCACCCCCCCCCCCTCTAGGAGACATCCACGATCTTTCACCATGGAGGGGTGGTTGAACAGGAGCCCGTGGAGGGGGCTGGTTGAACAGTAGCCGGTGGAGTAGCGCGCGGTGGAGGCTGGAGGAGGTCGACGGTGGAGATGAACAGTATCCCGTGGAATCCCGTTTTGCGGTACGCCACACCCCTCCCGATGAACAAGAACCCCGTTTCAACCGTAGCGCCCCAACACAAGTCCGTTTCCTCAGTTTTGCGGTACGCCACACCCCTCCCGATCAACAGGACCCTGTTTCGACCGTCGGAGGTCAAACAGATGTCTGTTTCCTCCGTTTTGTGGTACGCCAGACCCCTCCCGATGAACAGGATCCCGTTTCGATCATGGTCGGTCGAACACAAGGCCGTTTCCTCCGTTGTGCTGTACACCAGGCCTCATATCCATTGGTTTTTCCGTCCAAGCCCTCCTGATGAACACGATGACGCATTCCGTTCCAACCCAGCCGGTTGGCTCCCCATGAACACGACAATGACGTTGTTTCTCCATTTCGACCCAGCCATGTACACGAGCCCTGGCCGTACGTACGCGCGAGTAGGCGTTCGAGACCCCGCCCGTATGTACATACGTTGCCTTATTTTCTTTCTTGCACCCTGGTCGTTGTACGTACGTGTACGTGCTATGTGCGCGCCTCTACTACGACACGTGCGCGCCTCTACATCGACTAGTATGTATGTACACTTTCGCGACCAGAATGACAACGCTACGTATGCTTCGACCATGTGGGTCCCGACTGTGAGGCACTTCCTTGCGTGCGAAGATGTAGCTGGTGGGTCCCAGCAGTCAGGGGGCGAATCGTTTTTTTTTTTGCCCAAACGCACTTCCTTGCATGCGAAGATGTAGCTGGTGGGTCCCAATAGTCAGGGGGAAACTGTTTTCACGAAATACGGTGGCCCGTCTGGTGGGTCCTTGCTGTCAGGTGGAGGAATAATTATTTTGCGCGTAATAAGGAGGCACTTCCTTGCGGCCACCATGGACCCAGCTGTCAGCCTCTCTACATACAGTACTCTTCCAATGGAAGTCGTTCCTTGACCACGCCGCACCGAGAGCACCAGGGCGATGGACGACGGCGAGGCCTAGGAAGGGGACGACGCGGAGCCGGGGAAGACGCGGCTGTGGAAGCCCGCACGGAGAGGAGTACGACGGTTCACTGGTTCGGCTGCGGTGTGAGACTGTTGTCGCCGTAGGGCCTGGCCAGCAGTGGGAATAGTAGGGGGAGGTGAGGCCTCCGCGGCATCACAGCCGGCCATGGGAGGCAGGACCTTGCGGCACGACCGACGCTGCTTTGGGTGGTTGGAGCAAGAAGACCAGAGGTTGAAGAAGCACTACGGTTGTTGGATGGACATCGTACGGTCACTGGAGCTAGAATCGTTCATATTGACTAAGTTAACAAAGCCCTCCGACCCCGTCAACTTAGTAGGCCCACAAGTCAGCCTCCCACCAAGGTGGGTCCCAGCTAGCAGGGGGAGTATTCTTTTTTTTGTGCATAATAAGGAGGCACTTTCGGTGGGTCCGAGCTGACAGCAGGGGAAACGTTTTTTTCATGAAATACGGTGGCCTATCTGGTGGGTCCCAGCAGTCAGGGGGGAAATGTTTTTTTCGCGAAATATGGTGGCCTGTCCGGTGGGTCCCTGCTGTTAGGTGGAGGAATCATTATTTTCCATGTAATAAGGAGGCACTTCCTTGCTGCAGTCATGGACCCAGCTGTCAACCTCTCCACGTACAGTACTCTTCCGATGGAAGTCATTCCTTGACCACGGTGACCACGCCGCGTTCCGTTACATGCATGCGCCCATGTGCGTGGTGCGTCCCCACTGTCAGCCTCTCACGTACAGTCATCTTCCGATGACTCTCGGTTGTTGACCATGTTGACCGCACCGTGCCGAGCACACCAAGGCCGGTGAACGACGGTGAGGCCCCAGACTGAAACGACCCGGAGATGGGGAAGACGCGGCAGTGTAGTCAGAGATGGAGAGGAGTGGGAATCTTGACTGGTTTGGGTGCGCGGCAGCACAGCCGCGGTGCCGCCCACGGGAGACAGGAGCAAGAATAGAGGTTGAAGAAGGAGCACGGTTGTTGGATTAACATCCAACGGTCCACCTGCTAGAATCATTAGTTGATTAAGTTGACAAAAGCCCTGAGTACACATCCGCTTAGTAGGCCCACAAGTGAGCCACCAAATCTGATGGGTCCCAGCTGTCAATGGGAGGAATAATTTTTTTCAAATAACAAGGAGGCACTTCCTTCCGTGCGAAGATACAGCCGGTGGGTCCCAGCTGTCAAGGGGAGGAAACATTTCCTTAATGACTGAACCATAAGCTGTTGATGTGTCATTCCTCACATCATCTACTACCACCTTGCAATCTGATGCCACATGGATGTTTTGGACGTATAGATCTGCTGATAGGGATAAAGCTTCCCTAATTGCCATTGCCTCAAGTGTTGCTGGATAACTTATATGTTTAACAACAATGGCCGATGCTCCCAGAAACATCCCTTGCTGATCCCTGCAAACTGCACCCATCGCTGCATGCCTCCTTCCAACTGAAACCGCTGCATCTGCATTTAATTTTGCACATCCCTGGGTTGGGGGCAACCAGTTTGAATGTACAGTCCATTTGCTGGGCTGGGTGAACAAATAATTTCGCATCAATGCGGCCCATTTATATTTTCTAAGAAATCCTAGCCCATCTGCACTTCCTTAAATACACAAATTAGCTGGGCTCGTTATATATATAATGTTATGTTAGAAGGAGCAATTAATATCAAAAAATGAACCGGAGAGGCACATTATATATATATAAAATTAACAAATTAGCGAGTTATTGCTCAAAATAAAAATGAGCGCGTTATTATTACATTGGTCCTTAAAATCCTCGCAAGCTTTTGTAAGCAATCACCATGATTTTCCTTGCCTATGAGTCAAAAACAACCAGGATTTTCTTTGCCAACTTCTGTTAAACATTTACTTCTATAAATTAATAACACGTGGGATGTTTTTATGATCTATATATAAGTCTCTATAAAATATACGATAATAGTAATAATATAAATATATATAATGTGGTTAGAAGGGAAAACATAAATTGAAAACAGCATTATTATTCTTATATATAGATAAATAGAACAGAGACCTGCATTTTATTAAAAAAACTTATTGGGTTGCCTATCTTGAAGAAAAAGCCCATAGGCCGGTATGGCCTCAAAAAATAAGTTGAAACAACTATCTTCGTATGTCGTTGGCTACGCATGTTAAAATGCAAAACCTAGGCCTAGCTGATACTTGTTCGCCCTCTGGAAAAAATGATACCAGCTAAATCCCCGAGCGAACCGGATTAAAGAGGGGGCCGGAGGCACGACTGAAGAAGCACATCAGGAGCAATTTTTTTTCTTCAGTGGATGGCTCTGATGGCGTTTTTTACTTGCCTCTACACCATACAACCTGTATTTTTAGCCTCCCAGTCCATGCTGGACCAGCAACCCATTTGCTAGGCGGGCCAACCTATAGAAACCAGCACTCGATTTTTCATCAAGCCCCAAAAACAACGCAGTACTATGTTTGTTTTGAGGCCGAAAACATTACGGCAGGGGTTGGGCAGGGGAGGGGGAAGACAGAGCAAAAAGATTAAAAAGAGTTGATGCGTCGTTGCTACCCTAACAAAGCAGGTGCAATTCTTCTCGGGAAGAAGGTGTTCCATTGACACTCATACGTCACATATCCCATAGTAGGCATACTAACAAGTTCACACACATGTACAACAGAAAAGGTAAACATTTGTATCAAACTCAGGTTCACAGGACACGTTCATATTTATAGCCAACATTCACAATCAACAACTTAAAAGATTCATATATACACAAGTTCAGCATGTCTATGCATCCAAAAGATTGATAGATCACACGACAATAATCATAGATAATTCACAAAAAGATTCAGATATACACATGTTCAGTATGTTATGCATCCAAATAATTGAGATCACAGCCAATATGATCCATGGATGAACTTTAATTACATAGGGTACAGACTGATAAATGGTGTTCAGTCGGAGGTACTTCTTGCTAAAATTAATGCTTGTACGAGTAAACTTTCAAGTACATAAGAGGCAGCACAGACAATCTGAACTTTGCTTATAGGTTTATCCTCAAATAGTGGCCTCATGCCGAGGGAGTTTTGAGCAACTTCGCCACTACTTTCATCCAACTAGTTTACTGGCTCATCTTGGTCCTATAGCTCGCCAAAATTCTACATTGCAGATAAGAAAGGAGGCGGTTGATAAAATGAACCACCCAAATTTTTTGTGCAGCTCAACTGAAATGGAGCATCCCTGGCATGCAGACTGATTAAGTGCCAGATGAATATACGCGTCAACCAACTTTTCTGGAATCTTTAGACTCCATGCCATACAGTTCGCTACCATATCTGCCGATAACCAAAAGGCACAAGTTGGGACCAAAGACTGGACTGTGTTTTTCTAGGCTATGCACCAAGCAATATATTTGCTGTTCACTCTCCTAATACTTGGAGTTTGACAACTGGTTGATGCCGGCTGATACTCGAATGAATATAGGTAGTTCTTGTCAACATCGATGCTTGTCTGAGTACATAGCAGTAGCATAAGTATCTGTCCATCTGATCTTTTTGTGTATTTCTACTGAAATCACCCAATGCAATGATTTTTCCACAAGTTGAGGCTCCAAGTTACTCCTTTATAAAATCGGCAAACAGTAGCACAATACCAAATTACCAATACATGACAAGCACGATAATCAGGATAAAGACCAGTACCAAACTATGTGAGGTAGCATATCAATTACTATTTCCTTTCAGTGGAAGTAGAGATAAGCGAAGCGACAAACAGCAAAGGAAGAAAGAAGGCCCAGATTAGCGACTGACAGGAAAGGACGGAAGTTATCGAGGCAATGAAGCACCCAAAGTTTTTGTGCAGTTCCACCAAAATCGAGCATCCCTGTTAGCACATATATTGAGAGAGTGAGATTACTGTAATAGTGGGACTAGTTGATGAAACATACACTAACAAATAGAAGCACCCTCATTATCTTAATGGGTAAAGTTGGCAACATAGTAATCTTGTTTAAAGAGAGGTATTAGTTTATTTAATCAGTGCCAATTAGCTCAACACTAAAAGCATTGCCATGTATAATAGGTTGCAAAACTTTAACGTGCAAAGATAAAGGAGTTTCTCATGACAGTAGCACGATACAAATAGAGATGACAGCAAACTAATATGGATGAAGGCCTTAGGCCCATACCAACCTGAGGAAAAAGGCTTATTCATGTAGTCCCATAATATATTTTTGTGCACTTCAAATGTATGCTTGAAATCACTCTTGGTTACCAATGCTGAGATTATATCAAAAGATTATCAAGAACTTCCAGCAGAGTTAAAGCACTGGCTGGGATACAGTTCATTGTATTGTCTTGTGTAGTTCCACTAAAATGTATGATTGGCACAACATGATCCCTGTTTGCACAAGTAGGAACAAGGTGAAACCTTCATTAGCTTAGTGAGAAAGGATAGAAAGACATTAGCATATTACTCTAACAGTAGCATCAAATTCATGATGGACAATACGCAAAACATTACCTCATTGAACCAATGGCAATAAATTGACACACAAAACAATAGCACTATTATGTCATGACACTAATAATATTCCCTCCCTGCTCCACCACATGATTCACCTCCATAGACAAACATACACACGTACATGATTCAGCATAGGGTGCTACTAAAGATTTGTTTAACTCCGATAGGAAAATTAGGTAGCATTAAATTAGTGGTACTTAAGTACTCCTAATTAATTAAGTGAGACAGCAAAAGTGGAAGGGCTCCCTGGAGGATCGTCTCACATGTAAGGTAGTCGTTGCCGGAGCCCTTGAATGGCCTCGACTGAGTCCTCTGTCTTCAGCAAGATCAACTTGGCACTGTTTATTCTTCTTCGTCTTCCTCTTCATGCTATGTTTCTCTTTCTCCTCACCAGTTAGTGAAACCAAGTACATGATTGGCCTTCTATTTTATAATTAGTTTTTTCAATGAGGGAGTACAAGTGTACTAGTAAAAAATAGCATTATTTTCTCATGACAGTCGCAAAATAGAGATGAACACATGCATTAAATATCATTCTTACCTAAAGGAAGGTTATGGTGCCAATACGGATGATGAGGATTGGAACACAGATCTCCCTTTGTGTAGTTCCACTGAAATGAACCAACTATTCCATTTAGACATACCAGTTAAACAGCACAAAAGTCACTTCTTTTAAGAAGTGTTTTGTGCAGTGCACCAAAAGGTTACAATAGAAACCAGGTGAAATGGAAATCCCTGTTTGCACAAAAAGCTACAGAGGAAATAGTCAGAGTCTCAAATAATTACAGGCAAAAACATTTGGCTAAACTTTTCATGGCTTAAAATAGTGTCATGGCTTCATTTTACCAGGGGCATTAGATTAAGAACAACTAAATATTTCGTATAAGGGCATGGGACAGTGGGTGCACCACCAGTCCAGCACCATGTACCTAAACAGGGGCATAAAGTGGTGATTCATAGTTTGTTGCCTCGAGAAACAAACATCCAAGAAACATATCTGGGTTGGTCCCATTTTTGTTCACTCTAACCACCTACTCCTATGTGTGGATAGCAAATCTAGTCCTGGTCATACCACTGTGTACAGCATTACCCCTATGTTTCCCTTTTCGACCAAGAGACTAGTTGGATGACCAGTGTGTACTACTTTCACCCCCTTTCCTTCCTGTTCGTACCAAGTCCGATGTACATACTAAATTCCCCCACCCCCACTTTATTTCTTGTTTGAACCAAGTACAAGATTCGACTCCATGAAGTAGCTTTACCTCTAACAATAGAAGAAAAAATAGGTGATGTTGGACCATCCGATCGAGAGGGGCTGAGAGGTAGAAAATGATGCACATGCAGCGATGTAACGAGCTGGGGAAGTAGAGCTAAGGTGGTTTCGAAGGAAGATATACCTGAAGGTCGTCGGGATGTGGATAGGTGGGCGGTGGGAGGCCAGATCCGCCCACACTAGGGCAATGACGAAGGTATCAGAGGATCTCCCGCGTTGGCGCTCGACCAGAGATAACGGTGTGGCCGGCAGTGGGTCTCCTCCCTCGCTATCAACAACGGCCTAAACGCTGCCCCTCCTCCCCTTCACCGGCGGAGGGGGATACGTCCAAATCTGTAACCAGCAATGAGGATAGAAAGACAGTGTTTTTTGAAGGGAGAAAGACAGTGTTGCCACCGCTATCTTGTTTAGATCTGGAGAGGATGAGAGTGTGTGAATAGAGCAACCCTAGCAAGCAAGAGCGGAGGCTCCGGCCTGTATATACGTAGTGGCGTAGTTTTCCTTTTTCACTCCATCAAAACAATCGTTTAAAATTGTGTACATGCTAGGTCACCGTTTTTTAGTTGTTGATTGTTTTTTGAGATAGCTACACGCTTATTCCAAGTGGTGTTACGGTGTGCCAGGTTGCACTTTGTATCGTTCAAGTCTGGTACAAGTCCCTCCATTAAATGAACAACCACCCCCTCGTAAAAATTGTGAACAAGCCCACGGCTAAAATTATAAGAAACGTGGGTTGTCCCAACATGCATTATTATTTATATATTTAACTCCCTCCGTTCCTAAATATAAGTCTTTTTTATTAGCCAAACCTAAGACAAGAATTTTTTATTAGCAATGAACCCCACATGTCATAGACACAAAAAGTGTGGCAAGATTCCCTTAGGCAAGCCAAAGTGTGTCTAAAAATTTGAGAAACTCCAGTTAGGCAAGTGTGGGAAAAATAATGTGGCAACATAAGACAAACATAGTCACAATCCAAACAGCCCCGTAATTTTTTTAGACATGCATGAACATTTGGTTAGTTATATTTATAGTCAAAATTTGGCAAGGTGCATCAAATCCACACATGCAAGTATCAAAAGGAAAGTCACGGCATGCATGCATGCGTTATACTCCCTCCATTTCCAAATATAGGTCCTTTTAGAGATTGCAACAAGTGACTACATACGAAACAAAATGAGTGAATTTACAACCTAAAATATGTCTACATACATCCGTATGTTGTATTCCATTTGAAATGTCTAAAAAGGCCTATATCGAGTGCAGTGCTTTGATGTGTTGCATAATTAATGCATCGGTAAATGCAAATTATTGGAATATATCGAGTACAGTGCTTTGATGTGTCGCGTCAACTCATACAAGACCGAGAAGTTTGATTACTACAACGCCCTCTCCCTCGTGGACTGAGCTCCGGTGCTTTAACTGCACCTGCCTTTGTCTTGCATGACAGGTGGGCAACCCACCTGTTGGGCCCGCCTGTCATAGATGTAGAGGCAGGAGCAGTAAGTCAATGAAGTTGCGTCCCTCCCTCGCGCATGAGCGTGGTGGCTGGCAGGACTAGTAGAAGCTTTTGCTACACGCTATCCCTCTCGCACGAGGTGGCCGGACATGTAGCAGTGGATTCATACTGTAGAAGTAGTAGTAACATCATTGTTCGTCTTCTCGAAGAGGCGAAGAGCCAAGCGCAACCCGAACGTGGTAGTTGTGAACGCTCGTGTGGCAGTCTTTGTGTAGGGGTGGGCCGTGGTGCTGTGCCTTGGAGCACGCATATAGCCAGGCTCTTGCATGAGACAAAATTGCTATTTGAGCCCACTATTGTAGTACTAGTACTTGCTAGTATAGCCATGTAAACCAGAAAGGAGTATTTGCCTTTCTAGAAATTTCAACAAGTGACTAGACTACACCGCGTGCAGTACCCCTTCCCTTCCTATTTATAGGGCTCAAATCTCAAATCTCATCAACCAAGGCATTTCGTGAGTGGAGGAATGTATCTCGTACTTTACAAAACTACCCTAATTAAACTCATGCATTAATTACGTAGTTCTCTCGTTTTACTCTCCGCCTTGGTCGGTGCACAATATTCAGCACTCCTATATGACTAGCCGCTCTATCTACATGCGGGACATCAAAGCATCCGGGCCCGCGTGCCATCCACCAAATCACAGCGAGGTGCTACAGTCGAGACTCGCCGGTCACCCCGATGTGGCCGTCATGACCCGTCATATCACAAAACCCACACCTTTGCCAGCAGTGGTAAAGTGGCCTCGAAGTTGGACTGGATGAAGCAACCATCATTTCACTGGAATGCTCGTTGAAGCCCTTTCTCCCCTTTCTTGAAGAAAACCTCACTCTAGGCTACTCACTTCTGCCATTTTTCTTCTGTACCGACGAAGGAAAGGTGGGCGAATCACATTATATTGCTATACTCTCATACCAAGAATCTTCTTTTTGCGAAGCACCGACCGATTTTCATAGCCTATTCTTTTCCCGTTTTCGTTGCGATTGTGGTTTCCTTTCGATTGCTTTTTGTTTGTCAGTTCATTGATGGATCCTGGAGCACTAGGCAAAGAGTTGCCGGTGGACAACCCACTGGAGACAGCGATCGCTAGGAAGAGAGCATCGACCAACGAGTTGACCATGTTGGTGGGCCAACCCATGGAGACGAAGAACTCCAATAAATAAGCACTGGCCAAAGAGTTTACGACGTTGGTGGACGAACTCCTCAAAGAAAGTTGGAAGAACAGCAAGGGCGCCACCGTGCCTACCCCAGAAACTCTAATGGCCACCTATGCGAGGCTCAAGGCCGAGTTTGAGGAGATAGTCGCCGTTGAGAAGTAGTATTCCCCTGGCATGGTCATGGCCCCCATCGAGGATGAGGAGATGCCCCCCGGAGGGATGGGATCCCCCGGTGAGCTGCACAAGGTAAAAAATAATGGCTTACCATAGTTGTGGTTTTTGATTATTTGCAATGTGCTTGCTAATATGTTAGGGTTGTGCAGGTGCCGGTGGACGTCCGTGATGATTCTGATGTCGCGGCCCGTCATGTGGACAACGCCCCAGAGATTGTTTTCGATGTCGCAGTCCATCCTATTGACATCGCCCCGGAGATTGATTCCGATGCTGCTGTCCATCCTCTGGACATCACCCCAGAGATCGATTCTGATGTCGCATTCAATCTTGTGGACATCGCCCCAGAGATCGATTCCAATGCCGCTGTCCGTGTTGTGGTTATTGCCCGAGAGATCGATGACAAGAAATAGTTGGTCGCGCTAATCCTTCATGGTAATTTGCATTGCCTTGTGTTTGATTACCAGAATGATGTGTGTTATCAAACCATCTTTGGGCTAGTGCGCTGTCTTGTGTGGGCGGTACTTGCTACTTTTGTTTGATAGTGAATCATGTGAACCCTCTCCGATTTATGGAAACAGATGTATCCTCACCAGCTTTTGATGTAATATATGGCATGCTTAGATGTAAGTTTGAACTGTTTATCATATCAACAGGAATTGTTTGATGATTCTTGGTGTTAGTAGGCTAGCTACTGTGTGGGCTAGAGTACTTGCAAAACACTCATCGAAGAGAAACGTTGGGGCTGATGAGCTCGTGGTACGCTTATACTTATCCATCATCGATAGGCCAATAGCCCAAGCTCCTAAAATTGTAGGCTTAGTCGATACACATACATTCAGGCCTCATTTGGTTCATAGGGTAGGAAAATTGTAGCAAAAGTACAGAGACGTACAACACAAAATCATAGCAGTACAGAAACGTACTCCCTCCGTTCCAAAATAGATGACCTAGGCGGGCTAGTTTGGCCTAGTGGGTTCCAGTGATATGACGTGGTACAGTGTCGTCCAGTCTTCGCGTGTGGTAGCAGTATTGCGGGTACAGTAAGTTTTCTTGAAGAAGCGGAATTCAACAGAGTCATGATGGTTCCTTCATCTGACCAACTTACAGTGGGAAAGATTAGGCCTGCGATACGACCGGGGTAGACCAGGATAATTTTGTGCATGGCAGGTGGACCAGGATGGTCGATGTCCCACATGTCAGCGAATGAAAGTATTATTTCTGATATAGAGGACGAGCAACGAGTATTCATTGTTTATTTTTGATGAAAGCTATTGTATCGACTGTTATGATGGAGGAGTGTGAAACACGGCAGCCCAGTGAACTTGGCATGTGCACCACTCCCTCCTTCCTCATGTAATACTACCATACTGTTGACTATAAAGTTGGCTATAAGGTTACAACTTTTTCTCACTTTCTCTCTATCTATTTCCTCTCAAATGTTTTTTACCTTTCTTTTTTTAGACACAATTATTTTTTATGCCTCTTTTTTTTAGAATTAGTTTTTTTATACCTAGGAGCATGTGTAGAGACGGGCTCTTGCAGAGCCCACTTCTTGACTTTGTCAATGCCTCTCTCTCCTCCACATAAGCGGGCTTATAGCCCAGTATTTTACCGGTACTACTTGCTATGCATGCATGCGGCGGGGAGCTGGCGTCTGAGGGGAGAGCACGTGAGGGCAGGTGGGGGGGTTCTGGTGGGCCAGGGCGGTCAGAAGCGGGCTTGGAAGCGGTCCGGACTCCCGCATGGCCCACCTCACATTAGAATAGCCACAGTGGGAGTAACTTCAGCAGTAACATCGAGTCCAACTCAGCAAATTTTCTTATGTCGCAGTGAGTTAATGAGGAGAGAGATAGTTATAGTAACTTAGCTAGCTACTGTAACATCACATGTCCCAATGCAATATGAGTCTATAACCTAATAAATGAACCTTTGCATGTTACCATACTTATGTTACTACCCACTATGAAGGTAGTAACATAGTCTAGGGATATGTGTATGTTACTAGTGTATGTTACTCACCATTGTGGCTGGTCTTATAACCATATATTTCTTGGAGTCTGTGCGCGGCGGGCGGGCGATCTCTTCTCCCTCCCCGTCTCTCTCTTCTCAGCCGACACCCGCCGAGCGATTAGATTTCGGCTATCGACGGTTTATTCAATTGCAGTTCCACATGTCAGTGAAATTGCAAGACAATGTGTGTCACCTCTGGTGAGTGGTGTGCGAGCCGGACTGTCGGGGGTGCGACGTGTACGAGTCGTAAGTGTGTCGCCTTTTCCTTTAGAACTTGCAACGCATAACATTTTCGTGCGATCGATCGATAGAAATACATAACAAAATGACGAGGGCAGTGCTTTCCCGCATGTTAGGCGGGCTAGTTTGAGTGATAAGACATGCTACAGTGCCGTCCACTTGCTCCATTTTTATGTAAGCAAGAGTTTACACTCTTATGTGGGAGGAGTGCGAAACATGGCGGATCTGATTTTGATCGAGGGATAACTGTTCCCTGCCAAATAATGGAGCACTGTTAGCGATTATAGCATGATAGTTAGGGCATCTCCAACGCTAGTCCACAGGTTTACACCGGCATCTGTCCGAGGACGCTGATGGATGCCATCCGATGCTTCCCGCATACCTTTTGACAACTATATGAACTAACTGGACGAAATTCGTGCAAACAAAGAAGATTTCAAATTAACCGGATGAAATTCATTACATTTGAAAACCTTTCCTACAAACTGGACAAAATTCATTACATATTTTCCACAAACCATACTAAAACCTACTGTAAACCTAATCTAAACCATCGCCGGCGCCCGACCACCATGTCCGACCATCAACCCGAGAAACTCGGCCATTGCCTTTGCCTCCTCCTCATCTGCCTCGATAACCTCCTCCTCCGGAGCACAAGGTTCTAAAGATTTCCGCCTCCACGTCGCCGTAAAGCGGCTAATCGGTCACTGATGTTTACCCCACCAAGCTTGACGTCGACTGAGTGGAGTAGTGGTGGCCTTCCTGGGACCAAAGCGGCGGCGACCTACCGTGTACTACTCTTCCTCGCTGCCGGCTGCGACCGTGCATGCGCGCCGACTTCATGGTCGTGGTGGCAGAAGGCGGCCGGGGGGGTGCTGGCGATCTCCTTTGTCTGCTCCTGCGACAGTACATTGAAGAGAGCTTTGGAGCGCGCCCAGAGCGGAGCCACCGATGTCCTTCGTCTGCTCCTGCGACAGTACGTCCAAGAGAGCTTTGGAGCGCCAGGAGGCCATGGCTGGAGTGGTGCCGACAAAAGGAAGGGACCGGATGAGAATGAGTGTGGGTCTTTGGCTATGGCTGGGAGCTGGGGCTTAGGTTAATATAGCGGGCGAATGGCAATGAGCCGCGGCAGATGGATGGACGACTGTCACTGAAGTAGGTTCGTCGGTCGTGAATGCGGACGCTGCTTCAGTGACTTAACTACAGGTGCGTTGTGTTACTGACATGTGGGCCCAATGGGCATTTGGCCTGCATGTCAGTGACACACCAACTGCACCTATAGCTAAGTCCGGTGAATGTGGCATTGACGTTCTGGAGAGACATGACCGCTTGAGGCGGGAAGCGCGCGCTAGCGATGGAAGGGGTTTAGGTAGGCCAGGGCGGTCAGACGCTGGCATGGTGGTAAAATGTGAACTTATGGATGACAAGCCTTTGAAGAATATGCAACACGTATTGACAACCAGGCATCCATGCAACCGCTCTTATCATCGGCTAGCATTTGATGACCACAATTAGACACCACACAGTCATGCATAACTTATGAATAATGGACAAATCAATCAGACACACACTCGTGTGTAGTGGCACTATGATCGGTCGCTCACGATAGTACATACTCCGTACCATAGTACCCTCTCTAGCTAGGCTTCTTTATAGATTATCGTTGTGATGGACGATATACATGGGCAAGGCGCTCCCGAGTATGACTGTTTGTGTTGAGCTAGGTGAATACATGCTCGGCGTTCTCGTAGGCCTCCATCAAATGTCTAAACAATAATGTCAGGCACTGCCGGGGAGAACAGGTGACGGGCTCACTGTTTGCGTTGCGCCATGAGCAGGACTTTGATTCAGAGGGCGGCGTGCATGCATTAGCATGGTTTGACAGCGTGAGCGTGAGTGTCTGACGCAAAGTTTTTCATTTTCATTTGGCTGACGAGTGTGCGTTGCAGCGAAGAGTCCGTGGTTTGATTACACGCATACGCATAATTTTGGTTTTTTTCTTTCTCCACTCACAGGTAGGCCCGCATAGATAGATAAAGAACACGAGCTGATGAGGTGCGTGTAGACTGTTTGACTGGTCAACCAGACAAATACAGAGCTATACGCTGAGCCAGTGACCATATAATCACCATATCTCGTATAAAAGTGAGCTGTCAAGACAAGTTCGTTGACCGACAATGCATTTTACTCGGTAATAAATGACCAGGATTGAAGGGGAATCCGAATTTCCTTCGTCTTCTGTCCTTGAGCTCTTGACAAACCAATGCACTATACGGTTGTCCGGCCACTCCACCCCACAGCTCCCACCAAGCATTGTTCATGCCACCATGCCGCACACTAACCGGTAAGGAAGCAATGGAATCCCACTACGCCGAGTTCCTCACCGCCCACGACCGCACACAAAATGGTAGGGAAGCGATGGCATCCCGCCGTGCCGAGTTCATCACCGCTCGCAACCTCACACCTATGTGGGTGGAATTTGAAGCTGCTAAGGCCGAATGGGCGGTAGAGCAAGAGGCCGCCAAAGCCGCACAGAGGGAGCGGAAAAGTCAGAAAGCACTCAAGAAAAGAGAGGCCTGCCGCCGCAACAAAGAAGAGGACGCACGTGCTGCTATAGAGAGGTCGGCGGAGATCTAAGCACGGTAGGGTGTCGCCGACAAAGCCGGGAAGGAGAACGACGGTGTCTGGCCAGCATGTGAGATGTAGTAGTACTAGTAGTTAGTGTGTGTGTGTGTGTGTGTGTGTGTTTGTGTCTGAGTACGAGCATGTACCAGTACTACTAGTTACTCCTGTAGTTTTTAGAGAAAATTACCAGTACATTATCCTAGACTCAATGGAAAAATTCCTATCCTATGCATAAAATGTCATCGCTTTCTCTATAGGAATTGAGATGCATGTCATCTCAATTCCTATGATTTTCATATTCCTATAAAATTCCTATCCTATGAACGAAAGGAGGCCTCTGTTGGAGTAACTACTATAGCTAGCAGTACTACTGGTATAGTAGTTTTCTTCAAGAAGCGGAATTCAACGAAGTCATGATGGTTCCTTCGTCCGAGCAACTTCACAGTGGGAAAGGTTGGGCCTGTGATTTGACGGCTCGGTAGTCATTATTACTATGGCACGATGATTGGGGTGACTCTCCCTTGGAGTTCCGCGTGCATGGCAAGTGGACCAGGATGGTAGACGTCCCACATGTTGTTGAACGAAAGTATTCTTTCCGATATCGAGGAGGAAGGAAACCACGTGGTATAGTATCACTTCTGATTTATATTTATTTTTTGATTTCTGATGAGTGCTAGCATTTCAACTCTTACGACGAAGAGTGCCAAACACGGCACGTACTGGATGTCCCACACGTCAGCGAAAGGAGTGGGACATGAACAGTGTGGTAGAGCCCAGCGCAAAAAAAACAGCATGGTAGAGCGTCTCCACTTCTTCCACTTCTAGGTCGGGGACCACACGTAGTAGTACTAGTGGTATGAACGATACAAAGTGCGACCCGGAGAGAAAGACGCGTCTAGTTGGAAGGTCTCGGGGCATACACGTAAACAAATATAAAAGCTAATATGTGCCTCTAATTAATATAGCAGTAGTAGAGTACTTAGGCACGTACTCCATAACATCACCGTGCATTGCACGTACAACATTTAGTGGTACTAGTAAGAGACAAATGCCTATATGCCACGCATGTTTACTATTTGTGCTTTTCGACTTCACTTACTGCACTACATTACTCAGGTTCGTACATCCACTCCTGGGTACATGTCCGTCTCATAGTTCCAATCCCACATGTTCTTCATATAGATGGAACGATCCATGCATGACACGTGCACCTTGATGCTAGATGTCTCGTGTGTTGGTAAAAGGATGAACAAAGCTCACGTAAAAAAAGAGTGGAAGAACATAGATTCCCGATGACCGAGAAGGAGCAAGGAACCTCGTGGTGGAGCGTCTAACTCATAATATTTTATATTATTCAGTGATATAAAATCAACCAATCATCTCCACAGTGGACTGAAAGAGTACGAAACACGACAACCCAGTGTAGTTACATCATACTGGTACATGGCTAAACCACGCTATCATCATATTTCTTGACTTCCATGCGACACCTAGCTATAGTAATCCAGCAGCTCGTATCGCTTCTCGCTCCTCGTCTCTCTCAAAGTGCAGCGAGCTGGCATTTTTGCTGTCTATTGAGGTCGGTTAACTCATCACATGTTAGCGACATGCCAAGAGCATTTAAAAAAAAGTAGTACTGTACTCTATTGTTATGCCAAGAAGAGGAAGCGCTTTGACCAATGAACCAAACGAGACAGGTGTGCCGTGCCGTGAGTGGGTCCAGTTTCTCGTCTTGAACTCGTTTAGAACACTTGGTTTTGACTATTGATAAGATTTTATATAGGGCCTAATGTATTCTTCGAGGATGCCTTTAACTATTGATAAGATTTTATATAATTTGAAAATTGTATCATTCGAAGATCCTTTCATGTTCCGTTTTCAAAAAAAAGATCCTTTCACATACGAATTTGACTGTATGCTTTGAGCAACTTGCATGTCCTATACTGCTCCTGTTTGGACACTCTAACTTAGCTAGAGGTTAGACTAACCCTGAACTAACTGTAGCCAAAGAGGTGTTCGGGTGACAGGGTTAGATTGACAATAACTGCAATTGATGGAGAGATAAAAGTGATTTTTCAGTGGGCCCAATGAGAACTATCTCCAGTTAGCACCTCTTGGGTGGGATGGTTTTTTTTGGTGGGTTCGGTGCAACTTGCTCCAATTTAACCCTCGTGCTTGGATACCTTAGGGCTATTTGAGCCCCAACTAGCTCAAACTAACTCTAACACATGGATCCAAATAGGGCCTATGGCCAGCCTCAACGCAGAGCAGTTGCATGCACCGAGAAGCGGCGCTCTCTCAGCCGTCGCGCAGCTTCAAAGCTGGCGCCAGTGAGAAGTCACCTCCGCGCTGGTCGGGCATTAATGCGGCACTGACACTCCAGGGTGACGCTGACCGTTTCACGCGGGAAGTGCGTGCTCGCAAGGGAGTATTGGTTTTGAACCGTTTCAGGTGTAGTACTGGTAGTTTGCAAAACTACTCAATTATTGCACTCAGTTTTCTAAGAAATTGTGGTAAAAACTTTACTCCACAGCCTGCTTACCTTCTCCTTCCTCTTCCACCGCCCGCGCACGTCCGCGGGAAGTGACCGGTCAACCCTTATATAGGAGTGCTAGCACAAAAAGATGCATGCATGACCACTTAAATTTCCAGATTAAAGCCCCGCTCCGGCAGGAGTATGGTGTATGTTGTTACCTTTGGCCGGGCCATGGCTACCGGGCTACAGTGACCAGAGAAGAGGCGGCGGGAGGGGAATGAATGCAGCTACTATTTGGGTTCGCCGTATGGCTTAAATAAATGCGCACCATCACGTGTACCTGCGGGTGCACAAATTGTTACATGGAGTATGTGTCTGCTTAAGTGGGCGTCACATAACTGGTGTGTGTGGGTGAGATTCTGAGAGACATAGTGCGTGTGTTCGACTCTACCCTTCGGACATGTACTCAACCTTTTGCATCGGGATATAAGTATAATGGTATTATACTTTAGCTAGTGATTTACGTGGCCATGTTAACGTGGTTGTGTAAAAAAATGTCACTTCCTGCTCATGATTTGTGTTATATAATTACCAGCAAGATGCTCGTGCGTTGCACGGAACATCAATATGCATTTTTTACAAAATACCTGTTGTGGTGACCCATGCAGGAGTAATCCCATGTGTAAAAACTAATGATATCTCGAGAATTTTATCGGAAAACTAGTATCTTGAGAATGTCATCGAAAAAATGAAAGATGAGAGATAATGTGCGGAGGAGTGGAGCGTGGTGGTGACTGGTGGTCGGACTGGGCGGAGGCATGGGGATGGACGGCGCCGGCAGGCGGCAGCGGCCACCATGCTAGATTGTTCTAGACTTCCTTTTTTAATTGCTCGGCAATGAGGTTGTGGGAGATAAGGATATGGAGAGAGGTGCGGGTATCTTTTGTAAAATTATCATAGTTTGCTTTCTATCCGTCAGATATAGATCGGACGGTCTATATTACAAGATGACAGGTACACCATCATCGCCAACTCGGTTTTTTATAAGGGTAGAGATGATAAGTTTGCTAACTACTAAAGTAAAGTGGAATTTCCATGTTATACAAGTAAATTAATGTGATTATTTATCATACAGGTAAGGTTGGATGAAGGGTGGCAGGAACAAATGCTCCGCCTAAAGCATGTGTGCGTGAGATGGAGTATTAGTGTGTGGGGGG
>NC_041389.1:385920027-385940248 GCF_002162155.2 Triticum dicoccoides | reverse complement strand
TGTGTGTGTGTGTGTATGTGTGTGTTTGTGTGTGTGTGTGCCGTGGGGTCCTCGGTGGTGGATGTAATTTAAGTGTGAGTGGCTTCATCATAGAGAGGTGATGTGTATGGAAGAGGCCACCCACGATGGGGTGCGAGAGAGAAAAGGCCCATAGAGAGGGAAGAGAAGGTGTGTGCGCGTGAGAGGAGTCGACATCAAGAGAACATGTTTGTTCGAGAGACACTGAGGAAGACTACTATATATCGATGGTGCATGTAGGCGGGAATTAAATGAAGGGATGGTCTTATTGGTTTTGGGGATATAGGGGAAGAGTGAGAGGGGGTAGCTAGAAGGAGATTGTTAAGTGTGAGTGTGTGTTTTACCCATCCAGGCGGAAGTTATGTGGACACAAGAAGAGAACGATTCAATGTAGCGTTAGGGTTGAGGGTAATTAAGTATGTATGGAGACATAGAGACCTTGAACGTTCATGTGCGAGAGGTATACATGTATACGTGGGATGTGTGTGTGTGCGCGCGCGCATAATCGAGATAAAAGAAAGAAGACATAAGTCATAAGATCAACGACATGGGAGAGACGGATCGATATGACAATATGCGTGCATGTGAGAGTGCAAGGAAGAAGGCCCGACAATAGAGCATGTGTTTTTGTCTTTAAGAGATAGTGGCATGGGCTGGAGCATGCATCTATGGCGAGTAGAGGGAGTGAGACACAACAATTGTGCAAAAGAGATCAACCTATAAATGCATGTATGGAAAGACATATATAGGGCCAGTTCTTTTGGGCGATTATCCCAGAACCCCCCCCCCCCCATCCTCAGCTTCTCCCAAAATCGCCACTCTATATTTTTTTTTACAATCCTAGCTAATTGGACTTTAACTAAATAGTATTGTAAACAAAAATTGGAGTGGCGATTCTGGGAAAAGCTGGGGAGGGGGCGATTCTGGGAGAATCGCCGAAAAGAATTGGGCCATAGTGTGGGTGATAGGAAGCAAGACTGTGTGCGAGAAAGAAATGTTGACGAAGAAACTATAGATAGATATAGAGATGGAGATGCTAGCTAGAGGGACATCCGCTAGTTTGAGTGTTGGAGATGACCGCCGGGTGGTTCAGAGGGTGAATTTATGTGTGTGTGAGAGAAAGATAAAAAGAGGGCACTTGACTGCATGTAGAGAGAAACATATGCAGTGTGCGTGATAGGAAGCAAGAGTGAGGGCGAGAAAGAGGGTTGATGGAGAAATAGATAAATAGAAAGATAAATATGGTAGCTAGTGTGCGTTAGAGATAGGAGTCGAGTGGATCAGAAGGCTGAGTTATTTGTGTGGGTGTGAGAGAGATATAGAGAGGGTGCATGTGAGTCACATACAAACAAATATCAGAGAGAAATGAGATCCCGAGAGACGGAGTTCTATGCCTGCGAGAGAGAAAGATATTTCACAACGAGAGTGATAGCTAGAGAGACATATGAGGGAACGCAAGATATCTCTAGGGAGAGAGAGTGTGTGTGAGCGACATACAAGAGAATGGTGGAGAAATATGAGACCCTGGGAGACAGAAATAATGTCTAAACGGGATTACACTATATGTTGCGTGTGTGAAACACATTATACATGTTTGAGAAGTAAAAAAACCCACATGAAACAAACATTAATTGGAGACAGTTAGCGAGGAATGCATACATTGGACTTTAACATAAAGTGGTTTCAAATATTTGAAAATCCAAATTGATGGATACAGCCTTATGAATCTGAGATCATGCCATTTGTAAACCATATTTACGTATAAAAGGTGTTGTGCTTTTGAAAGTATACATAAAAAATGATGTATATAGAATTTTATTCCAATCGAAAATGGATCCTGCCCGAAAAAATAGAATACAAACGGGATTCGAATTGAGTTGGCATGGTAAACGTGCACTCTGCAAAATTTGAATGAAGCGGGGAAAGTCCCAGTAACCGCCCGAAACCAAAATCTGTGAGATGGAAATTACTACTGCCTATCCCTGCCACGCAAAGCCTATCTACTCGATTTCTATATGTTTCGATAGGGGTAGGTTTGTAATTTCACTCAAACATGACATAACCGCCTCTCACCCGGATTCATACACGGTGGGCGCCAAAACAGAGTGTCTACTCGGCTGAAATCGACTCCCTCCCTGATTCATACACGGTGGGTGCCAAAAACAAACCCTCGTCGGCAAATATTTGGTGTATGTGAGATTACCGTCCTATCCCCAACCGACTAATATTGCTGTGATGTAGGAAATTTGCCCCGGGGGCTAAGTTTGTAAATTTCCTCGCATTTGAGACAAGAGCGCCCTGAAGACATGGTTCCCCCCTTCCTCTCTACCTCCATTTCCCCATTCGTGCTCCGTGGGCGCCAAAACACCCTCTTCACCCCAGCCTCCTCCGTCCACCACCCCATCCACCGCCATCCTTCTCCACCATGTGGGAGCTGATACCCCGACGCCACCGTCCATTACAAGAGATCGACCTCTCTCATCCATGACTTTGGACCGGGATCCTTGCATCCCGTCCTCTCGCTTCATCCCCGCCGTCGTCCACCTTGTCGGCGCTGCTCCTACGACCGTCTCGTCCATCGTGCCCCGCCGCCATCGTCTACCCTCCTAGATCTGTTTCCACGCTGCTAACAGCCATCGCTACCGCAGCACCATCAAATTCTCAGCATATGCATACACGGCGCCGCACCAGAGGCGGTACTCTTCTGTATGTGCTCAACTTATTTATTGCAGCCAGAAAATAGATCGCCACTAGTTTACTCTAATTTCTTGTCCATCACTTACTTGCTAGTTGAAAGCAAACATTGGTTGGGAAGTTGCCTTTGTCCGGTTTGCACCTTCAGATCTGCCATGGCATGCTCAACACTATACTCCCAATGCTTATGGTTTTCCCCTTCTATATTCCACACTACTTAAATCACAGTAGACTAAATTTCAACATTGGGTCAGTTAATTTTTTAGAACTTGCCGGAGTTCGCCGGTGCGAACGAAGGGGCTCGGGTGGGGACGGTGGTTGTGGGGGGCAGTGGTGGGGCCTTGCCAAACAAAGAAAACTCGATGCGGGTGGGGGCAGTGGTGGGGGTGGGGGTGGCGGAGGAACACAGGCGGTGGGGGCCGGTGTTCTGTATGGGAAGAATTAGAGACGAGGAAGAAGAAGCGTTAGGAGACATAGGATCTTCATCCAACCACCTGAAATGGTCGAGAGATGGCAGGGAGTTGCATTCTTAATGCGCTCTGGTTCATCATGTGTGGGCACTGCACAACGAACATTTTATTATCCAAAATCTGCTTGCACTTCTTTAGCATGTTCCTCTTCTGTTCTTCTTTAATAAGTACTCGCTCCGCTCCTAAATACAATCTTTGTATAGATCCCACCATGGACTATATATGGAGCAAAATGAGTGAATCAACACTCTAGAATGTATCTGGATACATCTGTATGTGATCCATAGTGGAAATCTCTACAAAGACATATATTTTGGAACGGAGGGAGTATGATAGTAGTACAGTATGTACCTTGTAGTGAAGATGAGCATGGACATTTGCAGTGTAGAGGTCTATACGGTCGGTTGTGATGGACACTTTGAACTCTTCGAGCTTCTTTGATTCGTAGGATTTTGTAAACATAGGAATAGGATTTGTAGTGGCCTGCCCACTTGAATCCTATAAGAATAGCAAGGAAATGCGGGGAGTTGTGTCGCCTTTGAGAGTTACACTGATATTAACCTTACCGCACCTTCAGTTGAAGAGAGCTGGTATCCGAAGCCTTTCTAGCCGTACTGGCAATACTAGCATATATATTCCATCAAGTTCCACTTTGCTGATTTTACGCTGATGCTTACGGTTTTCCCGTTATATCTACACTATGATCTTTGTAGCTGCTTTGTGTCGCACTAGCAGCAGTCCACTCTTGAAGCTAAACACTGCAATAACTTACAAAATTGGCACCAAGGCATTGAGTGCCATTCTAGATGCAATGAAACTGATATGCTCCCCACCTACTGACTCTTGTTCAGAATATGATCCTAATGACTCTTGTTCAAAATTGCCACATATAGAGAGACAACATGGAATTGCATTTCTTTGGGCGCTGTGATTCATCATGAGTGGGCAACCAACATTGTATGCAATGAAGCGGAACCTCAAGAATATGCTTCCTCTTTTGTTCTTTAACATGTTCCTCTTTTGTTATTTTGTATTTAGTCCGTACAGTATGTTCCCCGTCAGGAAGGGGAGCAGGAACATCTGCAGTCAACAGCTGATTGAGCTGGCCTATACGTGATCGATAGGCTTTCAATTACTAGCGGCAATACAACACTGTATTTTCAAGCCAGTTCCACTTTCCCGATTTATATATCGTGGTTATGGTGTACCCCTTTTATGTACACTATGATCTGCCTAGTTGCTGTGTGCTATTGTTATCATGGTTTGGCAATAAACTCTCTATACAGTATATTATGAACCTATCATCTGCCAACTATCCTTACTTCTGGAGCCTATTTTTTGTGTACTTGTGCCAGATTATATTGATGCACGCACCATATTACAGCACACATGAGCTCTCTCATCAGAATTCAGTGATAGCACACAAGTGTTTACAGGGGCGCCCCTATATTAGAATATCCTCTGCATTACAAAGATAATCTCACTACTATTTATGTTTTCATGGTTCTCAGATATTATACGTAATTACAGTGAATATTAGAATCCGTGCATCTGAAGAATATTGTGGAACACTACAATGACTTACAAAATTGGCACCAAGGCATTGAGTGCCATTCTAGATGCAATGAAACTCATATGCTCCCACCTGTAGATTCTTGTTCAGAATATGATCCTAATGACTATTCTAACCTCGAGGATTCAAAGGCAGATAGCCTGTCTTGTTCACCCATCAAGGTGCCTGTTCTAATTTGGCAAGGTTTTATTGATTGCGCGTATATTGCATATGTTGTCTTGCATTTCTTCTACTTTGTTGCACCGCCATCTGCTTAGTTTACTCATCATATATGTCGAGATGCCATGCCCATGCATTATCAATACATATTCCATCTGTCACCATACCATGTTTTTCCACTCAAATGTTGTTCTTGTGCATCAGACATCAAAAAGGAAGAGGATGATTGCCGAACCTGAAGGAGCACCAGCAAAGTCGTTGAAAAACGTGGTGGTGCCGGAGAAATCCGACGGCACCCCACTTATATTGGCTGTACAACCAGTGACACAGAATGTAGGACCGACTCCACCAGACTGTACCCATACTTCACTAGCCACACCACTAGCCCCACCACACAGGACCTGCATTCCAGCAAAAGATATGCCGATTTCAGTTGCCATAGCACCAGCCGTACCACAGAAAAATCCCACTCCAGCAAAAGGTACAGCAAGTCCACTGGCCAAAGACCTATCCCAACTACAGAAACGGCCAATTCCTACAGATTGGAATCCCATTCCAGTTATTACCAGTTTAAAAGACAATGCTTTCAATGTTGTTAGGGACTACGTGCATGTATTCCCATCATGGGAAGATTATAGTGAAGACAAACACCATTTTCACATCTTCCTGTCCCACTTACGTCACTACAACAGAAACCCCCCTTTAGCAACGCATCGTTGCGTTGCCTAATGTGCATATATGCGTTGGTAAGATCTACACCAACGGATTAGTATCCGTTGCCGTTGGTGGCGTTGGAAGAGTCTACTACAACACATATAATTGCGTTGGTAATGGACGTGCAGAGGTGTTGCAAGATTGCAACATATATAGCTACAGGCCACCAACACTTCGTATACGTTGCTGATTACCCTACACAAACTAATTTTTAGTGCAGCGGTTCCATTAATTGTGCATGGCATGAACAATTACTGGTATTTAATATATTACAACCAATAGTGCAAGGAGCAGCAATCCAGTAAACAAAAAGATTTCATATATTTAATCAACTTGGTTACATTACATGGAACACAATCTGAAAAAGATATCACATAATCTCCTATATATTAACCATGAAAAAGAAGGCAAAATGTAAAACTATCTTGTAGTAGCTCCATTCTCCATCTTTCTATCAACAACCTAGCCATGCATCATCTTCGTCTTCATCGGCCTTCATGCTACTTAGCCTACCAAAACGCCATATATATATATATATGTACGGAGGGAGTAGATGACAAGCTTCTCTATGAACTTCTATGGATGCCTTCTTTGACATTGCTATAGGATGAATCACCACCACCCTGCACATCGTTCAGTACTAGACCTGACTGGCAAAGCACCACTGCAATAGATTAAATAAAGAGAATGAAAACTCAACATGTGGAGATGCCAGCCGCATTCAAAACTTAAATATTGTAGGATCGATCATTTATCGAAGGAAGGCTCAATCAGTTCAGTGTACTGTAAATGACCAATACAAATTCTTGTTGTTCCTTATTCCTAGTAGAGGCTCGATTTAATTGTAACAAGAATGTATAACTGCGAAGTAGGCATGCCACTCTGTTAGAGACTCTTAAAGTTTGTCCCCTCAACCTTTTTCTTTTCTTTTGCCATATGTGACAAACCAAACATACATTAGGACCATATATATCAAACATATAGACATGCATGTTGTCATCAACATGGTTCCCTCTTGGTACGAAAAAAGGAAGTCTCATCCTAAGATCAAAGATTAGCCACGTTAAGGCATCTAGATTATAGCATAGAGAAAAATAGTAAATTGTATACTGCAAGTGGGTAATTGAAACTTTAAGATAGCCACACACATACACTGTTATTTTGTTGTCCAGCCAATTAAAGAAAGAGTAACTTGAAGTAACCTCACTAAAAGAAAACTTGAACTAAGATAATGGAAACTGATTGTGCCATATAACTTACATTCAGGTGTGCATTTCGTTCCACAAAGCTTCTACAGACCAACAAAAATCCCTTCGGCAACATCCTATATGGGTAATTGGGAATATAGTTCGTGGAGATAATTTTAACAAACTTGGTTTATGTGTATTTTGTCACCAGTTCCTCAAGGCAAGTCTAAAGCAACCCACATTCAGGTATCCTGTGATAAGTTTGATAAGTTCAATAGAAGTTTCAGACAATGAACAGCTCATGTTAGAATTTCTATCTAAAGTGTTTTCTATATTATAAGCACCTTTCAAAAAAACTTTAACCAGAATGCAAAATGGAGCTCTAACTCCATGTTGCTCTTTATCGGAAACATCCATGTGCAAAAACTTTGGTGAAATCACCATATTTGAGCATTTTATACTACTAGTCGTTAAACCGCGCATTCACACGGGCTAGTGTTTATCTTGTGTGGCTTTGTAGGTTTTCGTCTCTTAACTCACTACCTAGAAATATTTACCAGTAATCTATGTTTTGTGTGATATTTTTTTCTACGATCGAATGAACTTTTTTTTCTTCTAAAATTGCAGTTCAACATGGAACTCGCTACCTATAGTACAATACTCGAGCAATAAAAATAAATCATCCAAAAGTTTTGACGTGACGACTTTCATTTTCAATTTATATATATATCAGGAAATAACAAATCTTTTTTTTCTTTTGCGCGGGAGGAAATAACTAATCTGGTGTTCTTGTAAGCTTAAAATACGGCCTGCTATCTTAGTAATATTAACAATGTAATTGTATGAACTGTTCACACTGCATTCAAGTTCTAGATTATTTAGATACAAATAAGCTAACCATCCCCAGAAAAAAAATGTAACCATATTTTCATATATATTGAAGGGAATTATAAAATTTTGTCCTACAGTATAAGAAATAAGTCGGGGTTTGCAACATATTGGGTACTATACAGATCAGTCCAAACAGACTGAATTGACTCATTCTCATATCCTGACAAACTGTTCTCAAACAGACTATATTGAAACTTGTACATTAGTAGATTGAAGTATGGTTTGAAAGAGCATGGAAAAGCATTAACACTACCATGTAGTGAAAGTTCCACAAAAGCTTCAAGCAAACCATACCTTGCATTGATGCGTTGGCGAGAATCAAGCATTATTCTCGTTCTCTGCAAGAGCACGTCTTTACAGCAAGCTAGAGGCCGACACATGTAACCACATTGGATTAATCGTACTTAGCCCTTCCTTTAGCTGCAAGTGTTTCCTCCCCACGCGTGCCTTGCCCTCGGTCGTACTCACCTGCGGTACAGCGGCCAACCTTTCCCATCTAGGCCAGCAGACAACATGCCACAAGTGATCTGATGTTCTGATTCCACCACTTTAAGTCCTCGGCCTCTCCTCTTGACAACACCCTGCACAGATCATTGCCTGAAACATATAGCCATCTGGGACTAATGAAAGACGCCAAGCTGCATGAAAAATAATCATACGTTGAAATTAATTAATGAGAAGGGAAAACGGTGTGAGCTGTACATATAATGAACATGGATGTATATAATGAGATACATAGACTTGAACGATGCACACTCCCTGTGTTTCGCATTGTCGTTGTTCCAATCAGAGTCATACATGGTAGCAGTAGTGCAGTACTACGAGAGAGGGACAGAGGTACATAAGTAAGCGCTCACAGTGTTATACAATCTCAAAGGCAGGAAGGAAAAGGGAAGGGGACAAAACGTCATCTTTAGGGATCATCTGATTTACGAAGTGGAGTGGCATGGACGCCGGTGGCGCAGGTGGATCAAACTGAGTGGTCAAGGTCCCGCAGATCGTCATCACGATGGCCGGCAAAGAAGAATCTGCCATGGCCTACCTCACAAAGAACCAAGTAGGGTAAGAAAACAGGGGGTCAGAAGAGGAGTGGCTTACTGAACCATCAGTGGCGTCGGAGTCGAGGTTGCCGAGGCGGAGCAGCACCACCACCGCCGAGCCAGCAGCCGCGCGTGTGGAGATGTGCCACGGGGACTGGGCAGTAGGGCGACAACCAGAGGGGGTACGGGCACTGGTGACCTGTGGCCACTAGGGTTGCTACGGGCCCCATGTAGGGGCGCTGAAGACGTCTCCATGGTGGGGGATCGGAGGAGAGCAGTGAGGGGTAGCTGGTGTGGTGAGAAACGGCAAGGTAGAGCGCTGGAGCTAGCCAGAATCAGAGGCGGCGGTGGCAGCGTTGTGGTCACAGAGAGAAGAGATTTGGCTTGGCTGCGTGGTACTTGGACCGAGGAGGTAGCGCCCTAATGTGAAGGCTTTTTTTCTGTAGATAATGTGAAGTTGGGCACGGGGAGGTTAGCAAATCATGGGAAGTGGGAGGTGGGAGGTGGCTCAAACAACACATACGTATGATTCGTTGGTAGACATACGTTGTTATATGGGGGATTTTGTTGTAGTGCGTGTAAGTGCTATTATTCATGGTGATTATTTTCCTGTTTTCTGCTGATTGAACACATTAATGATTTACATTACATTGTTGTAAGTAGGCGAGGGTCAATCTAGATAGTCATGACGAGCAAAGCTTGCTTGCGCTTTTCAAGGAAGCATTGCAGCAGTATCGATGTTACCTGAGGAAATCACACTTTGATGGCAAGTCTATAAACGAATTTCTGGTGAAGTCTCCTGTGCTGAATTTAGAAGACATTGAATGGAAAAACCTTGTTATGCACTGGTCTCATTCCCAGGATGAGATATTGTCTATGATATCGCATGATAATTTGAACTTCTACTTTTCCGCATGTGCCTTACGGATCTTTTTTGCAGGAAATCTGCTCGAAGAACAATTCCAGTTTGAAAAGAATGACAGGATATCGCAAATATGATGCCCGCTGCTTTGCTCTTGTTAGTACCTGTTGTCCTATATCATTGTACTTGCATACATACCTGGTTCATTATGTGACAGAAGTATGCACGATAGCTTACTTATCAATTGTTCGCTCCAAATTATCTGATCTGTATGAATGGTTACATTAGTGCAGAATATATCAAATGCCAATGAATTTTTTTAGCTCTGCATTATTCTTGTAAGTACCTGTTTTCCTTTATCAGTGTACTTATATTGACAGGTAGTTGTTCATGTACCATCACTCTACACCTTATTTTCCTTTGTCCTCCATTTTCTACACATCAGATCTATATTTACTCTTACCATAAGGTTGGATAACACCAATGGTACTAAAGAAGTTTAGCTCTGCATTGCTCTTGGCTGTACCTTTTGCCTGTATCATTGTACTTACATTTATAGCTACTTGGTTATGTAGCATCACTCTTCATCTTATCTTAAATATTATCCATTTTTTCTTATATTATCACATCTACATTTACTCTTAACAAAATGTAGAATAAAGGCAATGCTTATGAAGAAGATTCTGTGGTAAACTTCTTGAATTGCCCCTCCCCCCCATCAGCATGGACAATGGCTTTATAGAGCCTGTCTTCACCAATAAGGTAAGTTTGTCCTTCTCAAGCCTTCTAACTTTGTTGTGTATATTTGGTTAGGCATGACTACAAAAGTTGTTTATTTCTAGTGTTTGCGGCAAATTGCATGTTTAAAGTTTATTATGTAGTTCATAAACAAAAGTTTGTCCTTCTCAATTTAAGTTTTCGGTTGTACAACCAAGTTCCTTCTTCATACCATGCAAATTAAACTATACAGAGCAAGTGATCTTCTTTTGCAGTGCATGTATGCTTCTGTTCTTGATCCGTAATCAAGTGGCGTGGTGAACCTACCCACTACATCACAATGTCATATTCTGCAATGTCTTAACTATGAACAATGTTATATCATTCTACTATTATTTAAACTGTCTCTTTATTTGCCAATCTGAAATGGGATAAATTGACAGCACAATAACCATTGATACTTATGAGTTCTTGATCTGTAATCCAGTGGCATCGTGAAGCTGCCAACTCCTTCACAATGTCATTTCCTGCCATGTCTTGACCTGAACAATACCATATTGTGTTAATGCTATTTTAAACTATGTCACTTTATTCATCAGTAAGAAATGTGATGAATTCTCAGCACTGATACTTATATGTGCAAAACCTGTCATCTGTCTGCTTGTTTATCTTTCAGAGTGAGGAGGATATAAGTGTCAAACAAGCGCAGTCTCATCAGCTTGCTCGGCTGCTTGCACTGTAGCTCCCGAGCAGGGCTAACCTTTCTTGAACACTATTGAAGTGCTGTCGGTTTTGTATATTTTTTTGTCGGTGTGTTTATTTGCACTAGTGGCGATCTTTGATGCCAAGTGTATGTAATCTACTGTCTGCTTGTGCTTTATTATCATAGTGGCGAATTTTGATACCCAGTGGATGTAATATGCCGTAATTTCTTTATTGTATAGTCTAGGTTTTTTCTTATTCACCATGCTGCAGTTATTTTACTGTATATATATATATATATCCTGTCTTCGCAGTAAACCGGCCGAACCGTAAAATTACGGTACATAATTGGGTTGTCATGCAAATCACTATGTATGATCCGCATCATGGGCCCCGTCATCTTCGTCCGTTAACAGGCCTAAATGTAAACTGTCCCACTAGTAGATTTGGGCCTTTAATAGGCCGAGTAAACCGCCGGCCCTATTTTCGCAAGAAAACTCAATGGGCTTTTAGGAGGCTGTAAAGTAGGTTGGGCCTGAAATGTGCCAAACAGCTCATGGGCCGGCAACAGACAGAAATAGACCCCGGCCCATGATTGGGCCAATCAAATCATGCGCTTTTAACAGGACAAAGTTGTCTCGGTCCTTGTTTGGGCCAATCAGATTATCGGCTGTGAGCAGGCCGGATGCAAACCAGACCGTAGTTAGGCCCAACTATATGACGGGCTTTTAACAGGCCGAAATAAATAGAGTGCCGAAATGTTAAACGGGCCTTTAGTAGGCCGAAACTAATATTAGGCCAAATTACTAAATTGGCCTTTAGCAAGTGGGCCCAAAAGCATAGCGTCAAGTTGACGGGCCAAATCTGATATGGGCCATAATTTAGCCCAAAGCCTCTTAAAGGGCCGGACCTGATCTGGGCCGTAATTTGGCCCAGAACGTGGTAGGATTTTAACGGGCCGAATCTCATATGGGCCTTTATTAGGCTCGGAACGTGGCAGGCTATTAATGGATCGGATCAAACATGGGCCGACATTTGGCCCAAAACATGGCAGCCTGTTAATGGGCCGGCCTACTAGTGTCCTCAAAATCTTGTGGGCCTTCAGCTAGGCCGGCCCATTATGGTCGGCAAAATCTTGTGGGCCTTTAGCTGGGCCGGCCCATTATGGTCCACAAAATCTTGTGGGCCTTTAGCTGGGCCAGCCCATTATGGTCCGCAAAATCTTATGGGCCTTTAGCTGGGCCAGGCCATTATGGTCCGCAAAATCTTGTGGGCCTTTAGCTGGGCCAGCCCATTATGGTCTACAAAATCTTGTGGGCCTTTAGCTGGGTCCGCCCATTATGGACCGCAAAATCTTGTGGGCCTTTAGTTGGGCCGACCCATTTAAACTTTATGGGCCACTTTTGGGCCGGTCCACGTGTCAACATATCATAGGCGAATCTCGCCCATTGGATGAGTGACACCTATGCCAGCGTGGAGCTGACATGTGTTTCCTCTAGCCAATGATGATTTTACACGTGGAAAATCCTCATTGGTCTGGGCTGTTAACGGGTTATCAGATCCAAAACCGGACCCAATAGCTTAACAACGTTCCGTTATGGTGGATGCCACGTGTCAGTCACCCTTGACGAAAGCACTTCTGTGACGCGCGATTTATCGTCATGGAAGTGGACACTTCCGTGATGATAATTTTGGTAATGTCACGAAACACTTCTACGACAGCACAGGTATAACTATCTTGATTCTTTCATAAAATCGTCATGGATGTACATGCATGACAAAAAACACGACCTACTGTGACAAACACGTATCATCACGGAAGTGTATTTTTTTGTAGTGTCTTCACTTATATTTGTTTGAGCTTATCAAAAAGCAACATATGAAATTAGTCCCAAAGTGATAGATATCCAAGGAGTATATAATAAAAACTTTCATGAATATCATTGGACAAAATAAACTTGATTCTTAGTAATGCTTTTGAGATATGACGATATGATATGTGAGTCATGTTGATGAGTAATTGTGCTTTAGTAAGAATATTGATGTTAAGGTTTGTGATTCCCTATGCAAGAACGAAAGTCAATAATTATGCAATGAAATTTATATCCTACTTATGGTGCATTATTCGGTGTTACTTATGCTTAATGCTTGGAACCGAGATTTTTCGCTTTTTGGTTGGTCGCTTCTCAATCTTTTTGCTAGCCTTCATTTTCCACTAAGTATGATCACTACTTGTGCATCCAGAACCCTTTAAACCAGTTTTTCCTTATGAGTCCACTATACCTACCTATATGCGGTATTTCCATGCCGTTCTAAGCAAATTTGCATGTGCCATCTCTAATATTCAAAATAAATTTCTCTTTTGTGTGCTCTACTACTCGCGAGGCAGTAAAGGGTAGCCAATATTTTCCATGCTAGATGTGTTATTTTCACGATGAGTGTTTATTCACTTGTCATTGCACGAGAGTACGGCAAAGGTACTAGGGATGCCCAGTCCCTAAATGAATAACTGAATTTACTTTATGTTGCCAAATAATAAATTCCTTGGAAAGTGTTGGTATGGAGGGCACCCGTGGATACGGTTAGCCATGGAAAGTGAAAGTTATGGTGGAAAAAGGAATAAACTTTATTTTCTGTTTGGGAACCACCTACGATGTATCTAGCATGGAAAGTGTTGGGATGCTCCAAGTCATTTTTGTTGGTAGGAAAATTATGCCTCTCAAAAATAGTTTTATCTCTCAGTTTAAGCTATGAGCTTTGGCACGTCTACAAATCCCTACTTCCCTCTGCGCAGGGCCTTTCTTTTACTTATGCAATTTTTATTTTGAATTTGAGTCTCCATCTTCTCTTATAAAGCACCAACTAAGGGGCACTATGATCGTATTTGAGCATTGTATGTAGCTAATATTCAAGTGTGTTTCACGAATGGATCAATGATTGAGCATGATAGGCTAGGGATAACTTGCTTTAGTGTTGATATTTTGAAAGACATGGTTGCTTGTTGGTATGCTTGAGTATTAAAATTTTCATGTCAAAACTAGACTATTGCTTTGAATCATATAAAAGTCCATATGTCCATGCTATAAAGAAAAGAAATGTGATGAACATGTTAGGCAACATTCCACATCAAAAATTCTGTTTTTATCATTTACCTACTCGAGGACGAGCAAGAATTAAGCTTGGGGATGCTGATACGTCTCCAACGTATCTATAATTTTTGATTGTTCTATGCTATTATATTATCATTCTTGGATGTTTTACAATCATTTTATAGTAATTTTATATCATTTTTTGGTACTAACCTATTGACATAGTGCCCAGTGCTAGTTGTTGTTTTCTGCATGTTTTTTACATCGCGGGAATCAATATCAAATGGAGTCCAAACGCAACAAAACTCCTGGAGGATTTTTTGGGCCAGAAGAAAGTCAGTGGGCCAAGGAAGCACCGGAGGGGATGCTCGAGAGGAGCAGCACCCACCAAGGCGTGCCTAGGTGGGTGATGCCCACCTCGGGTGCCCCCCGAACCGCCTCTTTGTTGAGTTTGAGTATGATCCTATATGTAACTATTATGAGAGTGGAAAATAAGGTTGTAGAAATTTGCATGCTACTAAATCACCTCTCTTTGTGTTGAAATTACGCTTCCTTCTTCCTATTTGCATATGCTAGAAATTGCTTGTCTTGGTAATTTGTTTTCCTATAAAATGCCTATGCATAGGAAGTATGTTAGACTTAAATGTGTTGGTCACATGTTTTATGATGCTCTCTTTGTGCTTCAATTCTTGTCTTTCATGTGAGCATCAATAAAATCTCAAGCCCATCTTGATGGCTATAAACAAAGATCTTGTTGGGAGACAACCCAATAGTTATATTTTTCTTTTTTTGGTGTGCACACAATTATGCTACTGTTATGGTTGTGTTTTTGTGTTTAAATTAGTGTTTGTGCCAAGTAAAGCCTTTGGGATGATTTGGATGATATTTGATTTGATTCTGTGAAAAAATAGAAACTTTTGCGCCCAGCAGCAGAATTGTTTAAATTCACTGAAATGTGCTTTCGATCTGAATTTTTAGAGTTCAAAAGTATGATCAATATTCAGATTGCTACAGACTGTTCTGTTTTTGACACATTCTGTTTTTGTTGCCTTGTTTGCTTGTTTTGATGAATCCGTGGATTGTATATCGGGGTATAAGATATGGTAAAGTTAGATTACAGTAGGTATAATGAAATAATAAAATGTGAATGGGTTTACAACAGTACCTAAAGTGGTGATTTGCTTTGTTATACTAATGGGTCTCACGAAGGTTTTGTTGAGTTTTGTGTGCTGAAGTTTTCAAGTTTTGAGTGAGATCACGATGGATGAAGGAATAAGGAGTGGCAAGAGCCTAAGCTTGAGGATGCCTGAGGCACCCCCAAGGTAATATTCAAGGACTCCCAAGCATCTAAGCTTGAGGATGCCCCGGAAGACATCCCATCTTTCTTCTACCAACCATCGCTAATATTACTTAGAGGTATATTTTTATTCATCACATGATATGAGCTTTGCTTGGAGTGTCTTGTATTATATAAGTCTTTGCTTTGTTTGCTTTTTAGTTTGTCACAATCATCTTTAATGGACACACCTATTTGAGAGAGACACACATTTATCATGATTTGTTAAAATACTCTATGTGCTTCACTTATATTTTTTGAGCTAGTGCTTCACTTATATATTTTTTAGCACGCCAATGATTAAGTTTTGAATAAATACTTGCACTCTCACGCTTCACTTATATCATTTTAAGAGTTGATAATAGTGATGGTAATATGCACAAGATATGAATTTGGTCCTTATGTGATGGATATTCAAGAAGGATATAATAAAAACTTTCATACAAATCATTGAATATGATGAGTTTGATTCCTTGCAATAGTTTTGCGGTATGAAAATGATGGTATGTGAGTTATTCTAGGGAGTAATTATGGTTTGGTAAGAATATTGGTGTTAAGGTTTGTGATTCCCTGTGCATGCACGTAAATTTCATAGTTATGCAACGAAGTTATATCCTACTTATGGTGCATGATTCAGTGTTAGTTATGTTCAATGCAAGTTTATGACCGTTTTTGTTTTCTAATTGGTCACTTCTCATTCTATTTGCTAGCCTCCATTTGCACTAAGCGGTAATGCTGCTTGCGCATCCAATTCCTTAAACCTAAAGTTGTGCCAAATGAGTCCACCATACCTACCTATATGTAGTATTTACATGCCATTTCAAGTAAATTTATATGTCACAACTCTAATTCTTCAAAATAATTTTCTGTTTTGTGTGCCCGTACCACTCATGAGGCGGCAGGGGGTGGCCAATATCTTCTAGGCTAGGTGAGTTATTCTCATGATGCGTGTTTATTCATTTGTCATTGCACAAGAAAGTGGCAGGTAATAGGGATGCTCAGTCCTGAATTGAATTAAAATGAAAAATATATAATAAATTTCTTCAGAAGTGAAAGGTTGGAAGGCACCTGCGAATACGGCTAGCCGAAAGAATGGTGGAAAGGAAATGAACTTTATTTTCTATTTGGGAACCGCCTATAATGTGTCTAGCACAGAAGATGTTGGGAACTCTCGGTTGTGTCATCGACAGGAAAAGCATGCCTCGCAAAATAATTTTTATCTGTACTTTATACCTTGAGCTCTGGTACCTACAAAAATCTCTGCTTTCCTCTGTGAAGGGTCTATCTATTTACTTTTATGCAACTTTTATTTTTATTTCAAGTCTTCACCTTCTCTTATAAGCACCAACTAGAGAACACTATTGTCATACTTGTGCATTGGGTGTAGCTAATAGTGAGTGTGTTTCATGAATGGATCAATGATTAGACTGATGGGCTAGGGATAACTTACTTTCACAACAAGCAAGCCAACAAGGTTTCTTTGTTTATGAATGATTATCGCTAGTGGAAAAGAGAAAAACGGCAAAAACCCTACGTAACCAAGCAAAATACCCATGGAAAAATATCATATTTGAGCCATCATCGCATTGATTGCATACTTTTTTTGAGTTTTGTTGTGTGTGAAATAGTTGTGGTGTCGGATTTTGTTGTGGAAGATGATGCTAGCTGCTCAAATTTTTGGTTGTGTCCATCGTAGATATGCAGAGGCCAGGAGTCGCTCATCATGCTTTGTATCCGCTTGATGCTAAGGCCCTGTTTGGTTCATAAGTCCTAGAATTTTGTTAGTCCCAACTAAAAAATCGCTAGTCCCTAAAAATTCCCTACCTGTTTGGTTCCTAGGACTAAAAATGGACTAAAAGACCATGTTACAACTAAAAGTCCCAAAAAGACTCTCCCTCAGGGTCTTCTTCATAAGTACTAAATGCCCACTTTAAGTCCCTATAAGTCCCTCCTGTTTGGTTTAGATGTGACTAAAAGGGACTTTTTTAAGTCCCTACGCCAATAAGTCCCTGTAATCAAACACCCCCCAACTATCTCTATTTTTACTTCAAAAATAGTGCTTCTTTTCCTGTAAGGAAGACCACTTCATCCAACTTATTTATGCTCATCGCGTATTCTCTTTGTTTTGATTTCCCCCTCCTATTTCTGGTTTTTTCTCAAATTTTTTGAAAATACTCTTAACTATCCCACATTTTCTTCACTTGCCAAATAAAACATATTTTCTTTGGTAAGCCAATAAATTCTGACCAAATAAGTTGTTTTTGTTGGGAAACGTAGTAATTTAAAAAAAATCCTACGCACACGCAAGATCATGGTGATGCATAGCAACGAGGGGAGAGTGTTGTCCACGTACCTTCGTAGACCGAAAGCGGAAGCGTTAGCACAACGCGGTTGATGTAGTCGTACATCTTCACGATCCGACTGATCAAGTACCAAATGTACGGCACCTCCAAGTTCAGCACACGTTCAGCTCGATGATATCCCATGAACTCCGATCTAGCAGAGCTTTGCGGGAGAGTTCCATCAGCACGACGGCGTGATGATGGTGTTGATGATGCTACCGACGCTGGGCTTCGCCTAAGCACCGCTACGATATTACCGAGGTGGAATATGGTGGAGGGGGCACCGCACACGGCTAAGAGATCAATGATCAATTGTTGTGTATAGAGGTGCCCTCCTACCCCCGTATATAAAGGATCAAGGGTGAGGGGGCGGCCGGCCAGGAGGAGGCACGCCAGCGAGGAGTCCTACTCCCACCAGGAGTAGGACTCCCTCTTTTCCTAGTTGGAGTAGGAGGAGGAAGAAAGGGAGAGAGGAAAGGAAGGAAAGGGGGGCGCCCCCCCCCCTCCTTGTCCTATTCGGACTAGAGGGGGAGGGGCCGTGCAGCCTGCCTTGGCCGCCCCTCCTATTCTCCACTAGGGCCCATGAGGCCCAATAAACCCCCCGGGGGATTCCGGTAACCCCCCGGTACTTCGGTATATGCTCGAAACCTTCCGAAACCATTCTGGTGTCCGAACATAGTCATCCAATATATCAATCTTTATGTCTCGACCATTTTGAGACTTCTTTTCATGTCTGTGATCGTATCCGGGACTCCAAACTACCTTCAGTACATCAAAGCATAAAAACTCATAATACCGATCATCACCAAACTTTAAGCGTGCGGACCCTATGGGTTCGAGAACTATGTAGACATGACCGAGACTCATTTCCGGTCAATAACCAATAGAAGAACCTAGATGTTCATATTGGTTCCCACATATTCTACGAAGATCTTTATCGGTCAAACCGCATAACTACATACGTTGTTCCCTTTGTCATCGGTATGTTACTTGCCCGAGATTCGATCGTTGGTATCTCAATACCTAGTTCAATGTCGTTACCGGCAAGTCTCTTTACTCATTGTGTAATGCTTCATCCCGCAAATAACTCATTAGTCACATTGCTTGCAAGGCTTATAGTGATGTGCATTACCGAGAGGGCCCAGAGATACCTCTCTAACAATCGGAGTGACAAATCCTAATCTCAAAATACGCCAACTCAACATGTACCTTCGGAGACACCTGTAGAGCTCATTTATAATCTCCCAGTTACGTTGTGACGTTTGGTAGCACACAAAGTGTTCCTCCGGTAAACAGGAGTTGCATAATCTCATAGTCGTAGGAACATGTATAAGTCATGAAGAAAGCAATAGCAACATACTAAATGATCAAGTGCTAAGCTAATGGAATGGGTCAAGTCAATCACATCATTCTCCTAATGATGTGATCCCGTTAATCAAATGACAACTCATGTCTATGGCTAGGAAACTTAACCATCTTTGATCAACGAGCTAGACAAGTAGAGGCATACTAGTGACACTATGTTTGTCTATATATTCACACATGTATTATGTTTCCGGTTAATACAATTCTAGCATGAATAATAACATTTATCATGATATGAGGAAATAAGTAATAACTTTATTATTGCCTCCAGGGCATATTTCCTTCAGTCTCCCACTTGCACTAGAGTCAATAATCTAGATTACTGTAACGCCCCGAGTTTGATGCGCCAAATGTCATTCAGTTATTCATCGTCGTTGCCATGTCGTTGCCATGTCATTTGCTTGTGTGTTGTATTTTATCATGTCATCATGTGCATTGCATTGCATACGTGTTCGTCTCATGTATCCGAGCATTTTCCCCGTTGTCCGTTTTGCAATCCGGCGCTCCTATGCCCTCCGGTGTTCCCCTTTTCGTCTCCTATTGTGAGTGGGTGTTAAACTTTCTCGGAATGGCCCGAGGTTTGCCAAGCGGCCTTGGTATAGCACCGGTAGACTGCCTGTCAAGTTTCGTGCCATTTGGAGGTCGTTTGGTACTCCAACGGTTAACCGGGTAACCGTAAAAGCATCCTTCTCTTTGCAGCCCACCACCCCTCCAAAGTGGTCCAACACCCATCTAACTCCCCTCCATGCTCTCGGTCGTTCGATCACGATCGTGTGGGCAAAAACCGCTCCTCATTTGGACTCTCCTAGCTCCCTCTACCTATAAATATGTGTCCCTCGCCGTCCAAATCGCAGATGAAACCCTAGCCTTCTCCCTCTCACCCGCCGGACATGTCCGCCCGCTGCCGAACGCGTCCACCGCCCCACAGCCACCTCACTCCGGCCAATCACAGCCTGTCACTTCGTCGTTGCCGCCGTCCCGGCCAACCCGCAGCCGCCACGTCGCCACCCAGCCTTCCTGCCGCCGCTGCGGCCCGCCGAGCCCATCGCGGGCCCGCGCGAA
>NC_041389.1:385914730-385919555 GCF_002162155.2 Triticum dicoccoides | reverse complement strand
CGCCGGTAAGCCTCGACGCTGCCGCGCCAGGTCGCGCCGCCCCCGTCCGGCTTCCTCCTCTCTCTCCCTGACCCCGTCTCTCTCTCTCTCTCTCTCTCTCTCTCTCTCTCTCTCTCGCACAGGGTCAGCAGCCCCATTGCTGGAGTAAGCCATCCCCGCCGCCGAGCTCGTCGCTGACCTCCGCGCCCCCGGTCTTCGCCGGATCCGGGATCCCCGACCCCGGATCTCCCCATTTCGGCCTTCCCCGGCCTCCGCCCCTCGCCGGAGCACCTCCCATCGCTGTTGACCGCCGGCCGCCGCCGCCCCTGGTCCTGCTCGCGGCTGATCCGATCCAGGAGGACGACGCCTCCGTCCGCCACCCCCGCGTGGGCCCCGAACCGGCCTGCTGCCGGCCCAGCCCCGCCCGGCCTGGCCAACCTCCTCCCCGCATCTTGGGCCGAGCCCACTAGGTGAGCAGGACACCTAATCCCCACCCGGGCGTCACATAATTATATTGCGCCCGCATGTTTTTTCCCTGAAATATGCCCCCAAGTCCCTGTATTTTGACATTATCATGACATGTTCAACGCATCATATCTCTGCATCCGTTGCTCCATTTCGTGCGTGTAATATGTTAAATTGTTCGTCTCAACGAGTAATTCATTTCATTCCATTGCACCATGTTCATTTGAGCTCATCTTGATGCCTGAATCATCGTTTCAAGAGTGCTTCATGATGTTAATCTGCTGAAACTGTTATAACATGCCCATTTGTCATTTTTGCCATGATTGATGTGTGCATCCTATGAGGTTGATGTCTACATGTGTTTTGATCTATGCTATGTCTTCTTTATAGAGGTGATTACCATGTATTTTTGTGATCAATGTGGTGACTAGCACAAGCATGCAAATTAGGCATTGTGATATTGCTGATTTTAGTCCCTGTTCTGCTGTTATTTTCATGCCATGTAAACATGATGCTACAGAGAGATCCATGCATATTTTGAGATACTTCAGTAAGGGTGTTTTGAGCATATGGTTATTATCTATCCATTCATGCCCCTGTTTGCAATTATGGACTAGCCTAGCATGTCCTTTTCGTGCTCTACTTTTGCTTCAAAATGTTTCCTGGCAGATTGTTTACATGTTATTCAATTTTGCCAAGGTTGCTATAGTTGATCCTTGCATGCTATGAACTTGTTCTTGCCTTGGTTTGTTTCACAAACATGTCTTCTTGCTGATGCTATGCTTATCTTCTCATGCAATGACTTGTGGTGAGTGAATCGAGCTTGTTAAGTAGTGTACTTGCTGTTGCTGTTTTGCTAGGCTGAATCTGTTATTTCGTGATGCTATGTAAACCTGCTTCTACTAATCATTCTATGCATAATCTGGAGATGTTCACTAAATATGTTTTGTTCTACATGTCATGCTCTATCCATCCATGCCCCTGGTTGCAATTATAGCATGCTGTAGCTTGTTGTTTTCTTGCTCCAAATTTGCTTGATAATGTTGTTGTCAGCCTGTTAACATTAAGTTCAGTTGTTGCCATGTGTTTTGCTAGTGTTCCATGTGCCCTATGGACTTGCTCTTGCCATGCTTAGCTTCACAAATATGTCTTCTTACTGTTGGGTGCCTTGCCATGCCATGTAATGACCTGTAGTGAGTTGCACAAGCTCATCTACATGCATTCATAATTCTGTTTCTGCCATGTTTGAATCTGTAATATAACTTGCCATGTTTACATGGGTGCCATCATATTTTCTGATCCTTTTTGGCTCATGGTCAGTAAAGGACATTTGATTTATGCATTTAGTAATATCATGCCATGCCTTTGTTTTCCATGATAAGTTCCTGTAACATGTTGTTTGATAGCTCTAAACATTGCAAGCTGATGTTATTTCTGCAAAGTCTGAAACTGATATTATTTGCAATCTTGCCATGTGTGTTTGAGCATGTTCTAGTGATTTCTGGAGATAGCTCAGTGTTCATGTTTTGTTATGCTTTACCTGTACATCATGCCCATGCCTTTAGTTATTATGTTGGGGTACTGTAGCATATTGTTTTGATGCTTGCAATATGCCTAGTTGCTGTTTTGGACAGATTGTTGCTATAACTTGTTTCATGTGTGTGTGTTGAACCGTTGCTCCGTTTTGAGTGTGCACTATATGAAACTTGCTTAGAATTGCATGTAGTTTCATATTATCATGTTGCATCCATGTTTTGAGGTGTTTGCTTGATGTTTGTATGCATTTTGCATCAATGCCATGTTTAACTTGTGTTGCTCATATCTTCTAGGCCGTAGCTCCAAACTAAATGAACTTTATATGTAACTCGACTAGAATCTCGTGTAGATCATCCTTGTGCATCTTAACTTGCTGTTTAACAACTTGAACATAAGGTTTATTCAGATCTGGACCAATTTCGAAATATGCATATGAGGACTTACCGGAATTGTTATATGTTGTTCCCGACCTCATTTAAACTTGCTTTGATGTGTTGCTCTTGTTTGCATCATCTCTTGCCATGAGTAGCTTCATGTAGCTTGGTCATGCATATGCTTGTTTGTGCATCATGCCTTGTTCTTGTGTGGTGTGTTTACCTTGTTGTGTGCTTCTTTTCGATAGTTCCTGTTTCGTTGCGATCGTGAGGATTCGTTCGTCTACGCTTGGTTCGGCTTCATCCGTTCGTCTTCTTCATGGACTCGTTCTTCTTCCTAGCGGGATTTCAGGCAAGATGACCGCTACCCTGGATCTCACTACTATCATTGCTATGCTAGTTGCTTCGTTCTATCGCTATGATGCGTTACCTATCTTTTGCTCATCAAGCCTCCCATATTGCCATGAACCTCTAACCTTTGATACCTTTCCTATGCAAACCGTTATTTGGCTATGTTACCGCTTTAGCTCAGCCCCTCTTATAGCGTTGCTAGTTGCAGGTGAAGTTGAAGATTTCTCCATGGTGGACAGGATTTTTTTGGGATATCACAATATCTCTTATATTATTAATGCATCTATATACTTGGTAAAGGGTGGAAGACTCATCCTTTTTCCAGGTGTTTTGTTCCACTCTTGTCGCCCTAGTTTCCGTCATACCGGTGTTATGTTCCCAGATTTTGCGTTCCTTACGCGGTCGGGTGATTTATGGGACCCCCTTGACAGTTCGCTTTGAATAAAACTCCTCCAGCAAGGCCCAACATTGGTTTTACCATTTGCCTCACCTAGCCCTTTTTCCCTTGGGAGTCGCGCTCTCGAGGGTCATCTTTATTTACCCCCCCCCCCCGGGGCCAGTGCTTGTCTAAGTGTTGGTCCAAACCGAGCGATGTCCGGCGCCCCCTGGGCAACCAGGGTCTATGCCAACCCGACGTCTTGCTCATTCGGTGTGCCCTGAGAACGAGATATGTGCAGCTCCTATCGGGATTTGTCGGCACAGCAGGAGGCTTTGCTGGTCTTGTTTTACCATTGCCGAAATGTCTTGTAAACCGGGATTCCGAGTCTGATCGGGTCTTCCTGGGAGAAGGTATATCCTTCGTTGATCGCGAGAGCTTATCATGGGCTAAGTTGGGACACCCCTGCAGGGTATAATCTTTCGAAAGCCGTGCATGCGGTTATAGACAGGTGGGAATTTGTTAATGTCCGGTTGTAGAAAACTTGACACCAGATCCGAATTAAAACGCATCAACCGCGTGTGTAGCCGTGATGGTCTCTTCTCTGCGGAGTCCGGGAAGTGAACACGGTCTTTGGGTTATGCTTGACGTAAGTAGGAGTTCAGGATCACTTCTTGATCATTACTAGTTGACGACCGTTCCATTTGCTCTCTTCTCGCTCTTATTTGCGTATGTTAGCCACCATATCATGCTTAGTCGCTGCTGCAGCCTCACCACTTTACCCCTTCCTTTCCCTTTAAGCTTTGCTAGTCTTGATACCCATGGTAATGGGATTGCTAAGTCCTTGTGGCTCACAGATTACTACAACAACAGTTGCAGGTACAGGTTATGCGATGATCTTGACGCGAGCGTGATGTTGACTTGTTTTGGAGTTCTGCTTCTGCTTCTTCTTTGATCAGGGGATAGGTTCCAGGTCGGCAGCCTGGGCTAGCAGGGTGGATGTCGTTTGAGTTTCTTTTTGTGATTCATCCGTAGTCGGATGATGCTCTTATGTATTGTGACGTTGTATTCATGTGTCATTGTATGCCTCTTGTATGTATCCCCATCTATTATGTAATGTTGATGTAATGATATCCACCTTGCAAAAGCGTTTCAATATGCGGGTCTATCCTTGGTGGGACCTTCGAGTTCCTTTTGGATAGGGTCGCATATTGGGCTCGACAAGTTGGTATCAGAGCCTCGACCGACCCTAGGAGCCCCCTTGATTGACCGTGTAGTTTGGCCGTTGTCGAGTCTAGTAGAAAACTATTTTTCGGAGTCTAGTTATATCGGAGAGTAGGAATTCTTTTTACTCCTCTGCCCCTTCGTCGCTCTCATAAGGAGTCGTGACGTAGGTGTTTTGAATTATTCCTCTTCCCCTTCAAATTTTCTTTAGGATCACGCAGTTGGTTTTTCCGATCGTTGGTTCTCAGCTCTTTTGATCCGGTGCATTTCTCGACTCGAGCCTCTTCATCATTGAGTTCAACCCTCAGTTGTTTTCTTTCCCACCCGCCCACCCTTCTTATTCTCGGAACCGGAGTCCGTAATCGAGTATCCATCCTACTCGTGCGAAGTCTTTGCTTCCTTTCCTCAATGATTTCAATCGATGTTTTCTCTTCAAGATATTCGTCGGTTTCCCCTTCCATGTTGCCTTTGTTTTCCCGCCCTCCCACCCTCTTCTTCCCGGAGCCTGAGTCTCTTTCGA
>NC_041389.1:385899873-385914413 GCF_002162155.2 Triticum dicoccoides | reverse complement strand
TCGAACATCAATTTTCATTCATGTGGAACCTCTTCAGTCTTCCCTCAATATTTTGAACCGGTGAATTCTTGTCTCGTTCGTCATTCTTCATTCCTTTCTTTTTCCGGTGGACTCAATTCATGTTTTTCGGGTTGATCTTATTCTTTCCCTCAGCTCAAATATTTCCCTTTGCTCGTTCACCTCTTGCTAGTTTATCCTTCTGGAGTCCACAAGCCATCTCAGGAGATCCGTCTGTGTTTGAATTAATTTGAGGTTGTCACCTCATTCAAATATTTCAGTTGTTCTGGTGCATCATCTATCTGTTCATCATCCTTTTTCAACGGTGTTTTCTCTTCAGTGGGCCCTAACCCACAGGTTTTTCCCAGGATCTTACCTGACTCTTCTGATTTCCCCGGAGTTATTCTCAATTCTTTTCAAGTGTGATGTAAGAATGGATCCCATCAGTAACATGCCTTCTCCAAGATCTCGTTCAAATTCTTTTCATTGTTGGCTCAACCCCTTCGCTTTTCGTTCTCCCGGAGTATCTCAGTAATTTTGGTGGTATTTCTTGTCATCATTTGAAGATCGAAGAAGAGTTTTTCCTCTCAATTTTGTCCATTCTCCCGAAGTTTCATGGTTCTAGCTTCATGTTATCCTCGCGAATTACCCCGCTTGTCAGAAGTTCTTTTCATCCATCCGGAGTATGTCAGGAGTTGTCTTTCCGTTTCTTTTCACCGGAGGCCATCGTTCCAGAAGAATTCTTCGTCCCCACATTTCAGCTACTGTTATCCAATTATCCCGGTGCTTCATTCAAATGTTCTTTAATCAGCTTGTTATCTCTTTGTTCTTTTGCATCTAAATCCCCTCAAGCATATTGGTTCTTTTAATTCTTCCCGGTGATTCATTCTTTTTTGTCAATCATTTTCTAATTATTACGACGGTTCATTCAGATTCTTTTTGTTTGTTTAGCATATCAATTCATTCGTTCTTTCCAATCTTACCGGTGGTTCATGAAGACCTTCTCAAGTTTGCGACATGTCACTTCTCAATCCTTTTCAAGAGAATAAGTAGGATGTAAAATCCATTGCTTGTCATCAATTTAATTTTATGAAGGATAAGCATACAATAAATCTTATTCTTATTTCATCCAAGTGAATAATCCCTTCCTTCGGAGCTTGTTCTTGTTGAATAAATTCTAGTTCCAAGTGTTTTCATCTTTTCTTTCCCGGAGTTCAAAGTTTCCTCGGCCATTTCGTCGGAACCTCCATCTAAATCATCGCAAGGCTTATCTTATTCTTTCATCCTTCATTCTATCTCGGCATCCTTTTGTTACCGGAGTTCTTCATGGTGGTTCTTCATGATTTAATTCTTTCTTCAAGAGTTCATCAAGATTTTGTTGGTGGAGTTCAATTATCTTTTCTTCTCGCGTCTAGAAGTGCAATTAATTCTCCGTATTCTTTTGAATTGGACTTTTGCATTTCTTTGTTCTTCTCAGATATTCAAATCTGTTCAATCCTTCCTTCTAAGTTCTTTTCATTCAATTCTTTCAGTTCTTCCGGAGGCATTGCATTGTTCATCTCGTCAAGTGCCATCTCTTTGGGTGAAGCTCATGTTCTATTCTTTCCTTGTTCAACCGGAGTGCTGCCTAAATCCTTTCAGTCTTATTCATTTCTTATCTCGTTCTAACTAGAGTGCTTTCATAGTCTATCTGATTCCGTGAGATTTCGATTCTTGTCATTCTCGTCATTCCTTTCTTATTCTCGAGTGCTCTCGATTCTTTGCTTCTTCTCTTCAGTTCTTGTTTCACCTCATCCATTTTCTCTTCCGTCTCGGTCCTAAGATCTCGGGACGAGATCTCTTGTTAGTGGAGGAGTGTTGTAACGTCCCGAGTTCGATGCGCCAGATGTCATTCAGTTATTCGCCGTCGTTGCCATGTCATTTGCTTGCGTGTTGTATTTTATCATGTCATCATGTGCACTGCATTGCATATGTGTTCGTCTCATGTATCCGAGCATTTTCCCCGTTGTCCGTTTTGCAATCCGGCGCTCCTATGCCCTCCGGCATTCCTCTTTTCGTCTCCTATTATGAGTGGGTGTTAAACTTTCTCGAAATGGCCCGAGGTTTGCCAAGCGGCCTTGGTATAGCACCGGTAGACTGCCTGTCAAGTTTCGTGCCATTTGGAGGTCGTTTGGTACTCCAACGGTTAACCGGGTAACCGTAAAAGCCTCCTTCTCTTTGCAGCCCAACACCCCTCCAAAGTGGCCCAAAACCCATCTAACTCCCCTCCATGCTCTCGGTCGTTCGATCACGATCGTGTGGGCGAAAACCGCTCCTCATTTGGACTCTCCTAGCTCCCTCTACCTATAAATATGTGTCCGTCCCCGTCCAAATCGCAGATGAAACCCTAGCCCTTTTCCTCTCACCGCCGGACATGTCCGCCCGCCGCCGGACGCGTCCACCGCCCCGTAGCCACCTCACTCCGGCCAATCGCAGCCTGTCACGTCGTCGTCGCCGCCGTCCCGGCCAACCCGCAGTCGCCACGTCGCCACCCAGCCTTCCCCCGCGGCCGCGGCCCGCTGAGCCCATCGCGGGCCCGCGCGAAGCCCGAGTCGCACCGCCGCAGCCCGCAGCAGCCCGTGCACGCGCCCGAGCCCCGTTGCTCCTCCGTCCGCCCAACGCCGCCGTCGCCGGAGTCTGGCGCCCCGCCGCCTTGCCTCCCGTCCTGCCGCCGGTAAGCCTCGACGCCGCCACGCCAGGTCGTGCCGCCCCCGTCCGGCTTCCTCCTCTCTCTCGCTGACCCCGTCTCTCTCTCTCTCTCTCTCTCGCACAGGGTCACCGGCCCCATCGCCGGAGTAAGCCATCCCCGCCGCCGAGCTCGTCGCTGACCTCCGCGCCCCCGGTCTTCGCCGGATCCGGGATCCCCGACCCCGGATCTCCCTATTCCGGCCTTCCCCGGCTTCCGCCCCTCACCGCAGCACCTCCCATCGCCGTTGACCGCCGGCTGCCGCCGCCCCTGGTCCTGCTCGCGGCCGATCCGATCCAAGAGGACGACGCCTCCGTTCGCCACCCCCGCGTGGGCCCCGAACCGGCCTGCTGCCGGCCCAGCCCCGCCCGGCCTGGCCAACCTCCTCCCCGCATCCTGGGCCGAGCCCACTAGGTGAGCAGGACACCTAATCCCCGCCCGGGCGTCACATAATTATATTGCGCCCGCATGTTTTTTCCCTGAAATATGCCTAAGTCCCTGTATTTTGACATTATCATGCCATGTTCAACGCATCATATCTCTGCATCCGTAGCTCCTTTTCGTTCGTGTAATATGTCAAATTGTTCGCCTCAACGAGTACTTCATTTCATTCCATTGCACCATGTTCATTTGAGCTCATCTTGATGCCTGAATCATCGTTTCAAGAGTGCTTCATGATGTTAATCTGCTGAAACTGTTATAACATGCCCATTTGTCATTTTTGCCATGATTGATGTGTGCATCCTATGAGGTTGATGTCTACATGTGTTTTGATCTATGCTATGTCTTCTTTATAGAGGTGCTTACCATGTATTTTTTGTGATCAATGTGGTGACTAGCACAAGCATGCAAACTAGGCATCATGATGTTGCTGATTTTAGTCCCTGTTCTGCTGTTATTTTGATGCCATCTAAATATGATGCTACAGAGAGATCCATGCATATTTTGAGATACTTCAGTAAGGGTGTTTTGAACATATGATTATTGTCTATCCATTCATGCTCTTGTTTGCAATTATGGAGTAGCCTAGCATGTCCTTTTCGTGCTCTACTTTTGCTTCAAAATGTTTCCTGGCAGATTGTTTACATGTTATTAAATTTTGCCAAGGTTGCTATAGTTGATCCTTGCATGCTATGAACTTGTTCTTGCCTTGGTTTGTGTCACAAACATGTATTCTTGCTGATGATATGCTTATCTTCTCATTCAATGAGTTGTGGTGAGTGAATCGAGCTTGTTAAGTAGTGTACTTTCTGTTGCTATTTTGCTAGGCTGAATCTGTTATTTCGTGATGCTATGTAAACCTGCTTCTACTAATCATTCTATGCATAATCTGGAGATGTTCACTAAATATGTTTTGTTCTACATGTCATGATCTATCCATCCATGCACCTGGTTGCAATTATAGCCTGCAGTAGCTTGTTGTTTTCTTGCTCCAAAGTTGTTTGATAATGTTGCTGTCAGCCTGTTAACATTAAGTTCAGTTGTTGCCATGTGTTTTGCTAGTGTTCCATGTGCCCTATGGACTTGCTCTTGCCATGCTTAGCTTCACAAATATGTCTTCTTACTGTTGGGTGCCTTGCCATGCCATGTAATGACCTGTAGTGAGTTGCACAAGCTCATCTACATGCCTTCATAATTCTGTTTCTGCCATGTTTGAATCTGTAATATAACTTGCCATGTTTACATGGGTGCCATCATATTTTCTGATCCTTTTTGGCTCATGGTCAGTAAAGGACATTTGATCTATGCATTTATTAGTATCATGACATGCCTTTGTTTGTCATGATAAGTTCCTATAACATGTTGTTTGATAGCTCTAAACATTGCAACCTGATGTTATTTCTGCAAAGTCTGAAACTGATATTATTTGCAATCTTGCCATGTGTGTTTGAGCATGTTCTAATGATTTCTGGAGATAGCTCAGTGTTCATGTTTTGTTATGCTTTACCTTTACATCATGCCCATGCCTTTAGTTATTATGTTTGCAATATGCCTAGTTGCTGTTTTGGACAGATTGTTGTTGTAACTTGTTTCATGTGTGTGTGTTGAACTGTTGCTCCGTTTTGAGTGTGCTCTATATGAAACTTGCTTAGAATTGTAGTTTCATATTATCATGTTGCATCCATGTTTTGAGGTGTTTGCTTGATGTTTGTACGCATTTTGCATCAACGACATGTTTAACTTGTGTTGCTCATATCTTCTAGGCCGTAGCTCCGAACTAAATGAACTTTATATGTAACTTGACTAGAATCTCGTGTAGATCATCCTTGTGCATCTTAACTTGCTGTTTAACAACTTGAACATAAGGTTTATTCAGATCTGGACCAATTTCGAAATATGCATATGAGGACTTACCGGAATTGTTATATGTTGTTCCCGGCCTCATTTAAACTTGCTTTGGTGTGTTGCTCTTATTTGCACCATCTCTTGCCATGAGTAGCTTCATGTAGCTTGGTCATGCATCATGCTTGTTTGTGCATCATGCCTTGTTCTTGTGTGGTGTATTTACCTTGTTGTGTGCTTCTTTTCGATAGTTCCTGTTTCGTTGCGATCGTGAGGATTCGTTCGTCTACGCTTGGTTCAGCTTCATCCGTTCATCTTCTTCATGGACTCGTTTTTCTTCCTAGCGGGATTTCAGGAAAGATGACCGCTACCCTGGATCTCACTATTATCATTGCTATGCTAGTTGCTTCGTTCTATTGCTATGCTGTGTTACCTATCTTTTGCTCATCAAGCCTCCCATATTGCCATGAACCTCTAACTTTTGATAGCTTTCCTATGCAAACCGTTGTTTGGCTATGTTACCGCTTTTGCTCAGCCCCTCTTATAGCGTTGCTAGTTGTAGGTGAAGTTGAAGATTTCTCCATGGTGGACAGGATTTTGTTGGGATATCACAATATCTCTTATATTATTAATGCATCTATATACTTGGTAAAGGGTGGAAGACTCGGCCTTTTGCCTGGTGTTTTGTTCCACTCTTGCCGCCCTAGTTTCCGTCATACCGGTGTTATGTTTCCGGATTTTGCGTTCCTTACGCGGTCGGGTGATTTATGGGACCCCCTTGACAGTTCGCTTTGAATAAAACTCCTCCAGCAAGGCCCAACATTGGTTTTACCATTTGCCTCACCTAGCCCTTTTTCCCTTTGGAGTCGCGCTCTCGAGGGTCATCTTTATTTTACCCCCCCCCCCGGGCCAGTGCTTGTCTAAGTGTTGGTCCAAACCAAGTGATGTCCGGCGCCCCCTGGGCAACCAGGGTCTATGCCAACCCGACGTCTTGCTCATCCGGTGTGCCCTGAGAACGAGATATGTGCAGCTCCTATCGGGATTTGACGGCACAGCGGGAGGCTTTGCTGGTCTTGTTTTACCATTGCCGAAATGTCTTGTAAACCGGGATTCCGAGTCTGATCGGGTCTTCCTGGGAGAAGGTATATCCTTCGTTGATCGCGAGAGCTTATCATGGGCTAAGTTGGGACACCCCTGCAGGGTATAATCTTTCGAAAGTCGTGCCTGCGGTTATAGGCAGATGGGAATTTGTTAATGTCCGGTTGTAGAAAACTTGACACCAGATCTGAATTAAAATGCATCAACCACGTGTGTAGCCGTGATGGTCTCTTCTCGGCGGAGTCCAGGAAGTGAACACGGTCTTTGGGTTATGCTTGACGTAAGTAGGAGTTCAGGATCACTTCTTGATCATTACTAGTTGACGACTGTTCCATTTGCTCTCTTCTCGCTCTTATTTGCGTATGTTAGCCACCATCATGCTTAGTCACTGCTGCAGCCTCACCACTTTACCCCTTCCTTTCCCTTTAAGCTTTGCTAGTCTTGATACCCATGGTAATGGGATTGATGAGTCCTCGTGGCTCACAGATTACTACAACAACAGTTGCAAGTACAGGTTATGCGATGATCTTGACGCGAGCGCGATGTTGACTTGTTTTGGAGTTCTGCTTCTGCTTCTTCTTTGATCAGGGGATAGGTTCGAGGTCGGCAGCCTGGGCTAGCAGGGTGGATGTCGTTTGAGTTTCTGTTTGTGATTCATCCGTAGTCGGATGATGCTCTTATGTATTGTGACGTTGTATTCATGTGTCATTGTATGCCTCTTGTATGTATCCCCATCTATTATGTAATGTTGATGTAATGATATCCACCTTGCAAAAGCGTTTCAATATGCGAGTCTATCCTTGGTGGGACCTTCGAGTTCCTTTTGGATAGGGTCGCATATTGGGCGTGACAATTACATAGTAATGATTCTAACACCCATGGAGCCTTGGTGCTGATCATGTTTTGCTCTTGGAGGAGGCTTAGTCAATGCGTCTGCAACATTTAGATTCGTATGTATCTTGCAAATCTCTATGTCTCCCACCTAGACTTGGTCCCGGATGGAATTGAAGCATCTCTAGATGTGCTTAGTTCTCTTGTGAAATCTGGATTACTTTGCCAAGGCAATTGCACCAGTATTGTCACAAAAGATGTTCATTGGACCCGATGCACTAGGTATGACACCCTAGATCGGATATGAACTCCTTCATCCAGACTCCTTCATTTGCTGCTTCTGAAGCAGCTATGTACTCCGCTTCACATGTAGATCCCGCCACGACGCTTTGTTTGGAACTGCACCAACTGACAGCTCCACCGTTCAATATAAACACATATCCGGTTTGCGATTTAGAATCGTCCGGATCAGTGTCAAAGCTTGCATTGACGTAACCATTTATGACTAGCTCTTTGTCACCTCCATAAACGAGAAACATATCCTTAGTCCTTTTCAGGTATTTCAGGATATTCTTGACCGTTGTCCAGTGATCCACTCCTGGATTACTTTGGTACCTCCCTGCTAAGCTAATAGCTAGGAACACATCAGGTCTGGTACACAGCATTGCATACATGATAGAGCCTATGGCTGAAGCATAGGGAACATCTTTCATTTCCTCTCTATCTTCTACAGTGGTCGGGCATTGAGTCTGACTCAACTTCACACCTTGTAATACAGGCAAGAAACCTTTCTTTGCTTGATCCATTTTGAACTTTTTCAAAACTTTATCAAGGTATCTGCTTTGTGAAAGTCCAAAGCGCCTTGATCTATCTCTATAGATCTTGATGCCCAATATATAAGCAGCTTCACCGAGGTCTTTCATTAAAAAACTTTTATTCAAGTATCCTTTTATGCTATCCAGAAATTCTATATCATTTCCAGTCAACAATATGTCATCTACATATAATATCAGAAATGCTACAGAGCTCCCACTCACTTTCTTGTAAATACAGGCTTCTCAAAAAGTCTGTATAAAACCATATGCTTTGATCACACTATCAAAACGTTTATTCCAACTCCGAGAGGCTTGCACCAGTCCATAAATGGATCGCTGGAGCTTGCACACTTTGTTAGCACCTTTTGGATCGACAAAACCTTCTGGTTGCATCATATACAACTCTTCTTCCAGAAATTCATTCAGGAATGCTGTTTTTACATCCATTTGCCAAATTTTGTAATCATAAAATGCGGCAAATGCTAACATGATTCAGATAGACTTAAGCATCGCTACGGGTGAGAAAGTCTCTTCGTAGTCAACCCCTTGAATTTGTCAAAAACCTTTCGCAACAAGTCGAGCTTTGTAGACAGTAACATTACCATCAGCGTCAGTCTTCTTCTTGAAGATCTATTTATTTTTGATGGCTTGCGATCATTGGGCAAGTCAACCAAGTCCACACTTTGTTCTCATACATGGATCCCATCTCAGATTTCATGGCCTCAAGCCATTTTGTCGAATCTGGGCTCATCATCGCTTCCTCATAGTTCATAGGTTTGCCATGGTCAAGTAACATGACCTCCAGAATAGGATTATTGTACCACTCTGGTGCGGATCTTACTCTGGTTGACCTACGAGGTTCAGCAGTAACTCTATCTGAAGTTTTATGATCAATATCATTAGCTTTCTCACTAATTGGTGTAGGCGTCACAGGAACCGGTTTCTGTGATGAACTACTTTCCAATAAGGGAGCAGGTACAGTTACCTCATCAAGTTCTACTTTCCTCCCACTCACTTCTTTCGAGAGAAACTCCTTCTCTAGAAAGGATCCAAATTTAGCAACAAAAGTCTTGCCTTCGTATTTGTGATTGAAGGTGTACCCAATAGTCTCCTTTGGGTATCCTATGAAGACACATTTCTCTGATTTGGATTTGAGCTTATCAGGTTGATGTTTTTTCACATAAGCATCGCAGCCCCAAACTTTAAGAAACGACAACTTTGGTTTCTTGCCAAACCACAGTTCATAAGGCATCGTCTCAACGGATTTTGATGGTGCCCTATTTAACGTGAATGCGTCCGTCTCTAAAGCATAACCCCAAAACGATAGCGGTAACTCAGTAAGAGACATCATAGATCGCACCATATCTAGTAAAGTATGATTACGATGTTCGGACACACCATTACGTTGTGGTGCTTCGGGTGGCGTGAGTTGCGAAACTATTCCGCATTGTTTCAAATGTAGACCAAACTCGTAACTCAAATATTCTCCTCCACGATCAGATCGCGGAAACTTTATTTTCTTGTTACGATGATTTTCTACTTCACTCTGAAATTCTTTGAACTTTTCAAATGTTTTAGACTTATGTTTCATTAAGTAGATATACCCATATCTGCTCAAATCATCAGTGAAGGTGAATAACGATACCCACCGCGAGCTTCAATATTCATTGGACCACATACATCAGTATGTATGATTTCTAATAAATCTGTTGCTCGCTCCATAGTTCCGGAGAACGGCGTTTTAGTCATCTTACCCATGAGGCATGGTTCGCAAGTACCAAGTGATTCATAATCAAGTGATTCCAAAAGTCCATCAGTATGGAGTTTCTTCATGCGCTTTACACCAATATGAACTAAACGGCAGCGCCACAAATAAGTTGCACTATCATTATCAACTCTGCATCTTTTGGCTTCAACATTATGAATATGTGTATCACTACTATCAAGATTCAACAAAAATAGACCACTCTTCAAGGGTGCATGACCATAAAAGATATTACTCATATAAATAGAACAACCATTATTCTCTGATTTAAATGAATAACCGTCTCGCATCAAACAAGATCCAGATATAATGTTCATGCTTAACGCTGGCACCAAATAACAATTATTCAGGTCTAAAACTAATCCCGAAGGTAGATGTAGACGTAGCATGCCGACTGCGATCACATCGACTTTGGAACCATTTCCCACGCGCATCGTCACCTCGTCCTTAGTCAATCTTCTCTTAGTCTGTAGTCCCTGTTTTGAGTTGCAAATATTAGCAACAGAACCGGTATCAAATACCCAGGTGCTACTGCGAGCATTAGTAAGGTACACATCAATAACATGTATATGACATATACCTTTGTTCACCTTGCCATCCTTCTTATCCGCCAAATACTTGGGGCAGTTCCACTTCCAGTGACGAGTCCCTTTGTAGTAGAAGCACTCAGTCTCAGGCTTAGATCCATACTTAGGTTTCTTCTCTTGAGCGGCAACTTGCTTGCCGTTCTTCTTGAAGTTCCCCTTCTTATTCCCTTTACCCTTTTTCTTGAAACTGGTGGTCTTGTTGACCATCAACACTTGATGCTCCTTTTTTGATTTCTACCTCCGCAGCTTTTAGCATTGCGAAGAGCTCAGGAATTGTCTTCATTCTTTGCATATTATAGTTCATCACAAAGCTCTTGTAGCTTGGTGGCAGCGATTGAAGAATTCTATCAATGACACTATCATCAGGAAGATTAACTCCTAGTTGAATCAAGTGATTATTATACCCAGACATTTTGAGTATATGTTCACTGACAAAACTATTCTCCTCCATCTTGCAGCTATAGAACTTATTGGAGAGTCCATATCTCTCAATCTGGGCATTTGCTTGAAATATTAACTTCAACTCTTGGAACATCTCATATGCTCCATGACGTTCAAAACATCGTTGAAGTCCCGATTCTAAGCCATAAAGCATGGCACACCGAACTATCGAGTAGTCATCAGCTTTGCTCTGCCAGACGTTCTTAGCTTCATCAGTTGCATCTGCAGCAGGCCTGGCACCCAGTGGTGCTTCCAGGACGTAATTCTTCTGTGCAACAACGAGGATAATCCTCAAGTTACGGACCCAGACCGTGTAATTGCTACCATCATCTTTCAACTTAGCTTTCTCAAGGAACGCATTAAAATTCAACGGAACAATAGCACGAGCCATCTATCTACAACAAACATGCACAAGCAAAATACTATTAGGTACTAAGTTCATGATAAATTAAAGTTCAATTAATCATATTACTTAAGAACTCCCACTTAGATAGACATCCCTTTAATCATCTAAGTGATCACGTGATCCAGATCAACTAAACCATGTTCGATCATCACGTGAGATGGAGTAGTTTTCAATGGTGAACATCACTATGTTGATCATATCTACTATATGATTCACGCTCGACCTTTCGGTCTCAGTGTTCCGAGGCCATATCTGTATATGGTAGGCTCGTCAAGTTTAACCTGAGTATTCTGCGTGTGCAACTGTTTTGCACCCGTTGTATTTGAACATAGAGCCTATCACGCCCGATCATCACGTGGTGTCTCAGCACAAAGAACTTTCGCAACGGTGCATACTCAGGGAGAACACTTATACCTTGAAATTTAGTGAGAGATCATCTTATAATGCTACCATCAATCAAAGCAAAATAAGATGCATAAAGGATAAATATCACATGCAATCAATATAAGTGATATGATATGGCCATCATCATCTTGTGCTTGTGATCACCATCTCCGAAGCACCATCATGATCACCATCGTCACCGGTGCGACACCTTGATCTTCATCGTAGCATCGTTGTCGTTTCGCTACCTATTGCTTCTATGACTATCGCTACCGCTTAGTGATAAAGTAAAGCAATTACAGGGCGATTGCATTGCATATAATAAAGCAACAACCATATGGCTCCTGCCAGTTGCCGATAACTTTGTTACAAAACATGATCATCTCATACAAAAAAATTTAGCATCATGTCTTGACCATATCACATCACAACATGCCCTGCAAAAACAAGTTAGACGTCCTCTACTTTGTTGTTGCAAGTTTTATGTGGCTGCTACGGGCTGAGCAAGAACCGTTCTTACCTACGCATCAAAACCACAACGATAGTTCATCAAGTTAGTGTTGTTTTAACCTTCTCAAGGACCGGGCGTAGCCACACTCGGTTCAACTAAAGTTGGAGAAACTGACACCCGGCAGCCACCTATGTGCAAAGCACGTCGGTAGAACCAGTCTCGCGTAAGCGTATGCGTAATGTCAGTCCGGGCCGCTTCATCCAACAATACCGTGGAACCAAAGTATGACATGCTGGTAAGCAGTATGACTTGTATCACCCACAACTCACTTGTGTTCTACTCGTGCATATAACATCTACGCATAAAATCAGGCTCTGATGCCACTGTTGAGAAACGTAGTAATTTCAAAAAAATTCCTATGCACACGCAAGATCATGGTGATGCATAGCAACGAGAGGGGAGAGTGTTGTCCATGTACCCTCGTAGACCGAAAGCGGAAGGGTTAGCACACGCGGTTGATGTAGTCGTACGTCTTCACGATCCGACCGATCAAGTACCGAACGTACGGCACCTCCGAGTTCAGCACATGTTCAGCTCGATGACGTCCCACAAACTCCGATCCAGCAGAGCTTTGCGAGAGAGTTCCATCAGCACAACGGCGTGATGACGGTGTTGATGATGCTACCGATGCAGGGCTTCGCCTAAGCACCGCTACGATATTACCGAGGTGGAATATGGTGGAGGGGGGCACTGCACACGGCTAAGAGATCAATGATCAATTGTTGTGTATAGAGGTGCCCCCTGCCCCTGTATATAAAGGATCAAGGGGGAGGGGGTGGCCGACCAGGAGGAGGCTCCCTCTTTTCCTAGTTGGCGTAGGAGGGGGGAAGGAAGGGAGAGAGGAGAGGAAGGAAAGGGGGTGCCGCCCCCCCCCCTCCTTGTCCTAGTCGGACTAGAGGGGGAGGGGGCGCGCGGTCTGCCCTGGCCGCCCCTCCTCTTCTCCATTAGGGCCCATGAGGCCCAATAAACCCCCCGGGGGGTTCCGGTAACCCCCCGGTACTCTGATATATGCCCGAAACCATTCCGGTGTCCGAACATAGTCAACCAATATATCGATCTTTACGTCTCGACCATTTCGAGACTCCTCGTCATGTTCATGATCATATCCGGGACTCCGAACTACCTTCGGTACATCAAAACACAAAAACTCATAATACCGATTGTCACCAAACTTTAAGCGTGCGGACCCTACGGGTTCGAGAACTATGTAGACATGACCGAGATTCGTTTCGGTCAATAACCAATAGTGGAACATGGATGCTCATATTGGTTCCCACATATTCTACGAAGATCTTTATCGGTCAAACCGCATAACTGCATACGTTGTTCCCTTTGGCATCGGTATGTTACTTGCCCGAGATTCGATCGTCGGTATCTTAATACCTAGTTCAATCTCGTTACCGGCAAGTCTCTTTACTCGTTATGTAATGCTTCATCCCGCAACTAACTCATTAGTCACATTGATTGCAAGGCTTATAGTGATGTGCATTTCGAGAGGGCCCAGAGATACCTCTCCGACAATCGGAGTGACAAATCCTAATCTTGAAATACGCCAACTCAACATGTACCTTCGAAGACACCTGTAGAGCTCCTTTATAATCACCCAGTTACATTGTGACGTTTGGTGGCACACAAAGTGTTCCTCCGGTAAACAGGAGTTGCATAATCTCATAGTCGTAGGAACATGTATAAGTCATGAAGAAAGCAATAGTAACATACTAAACGATCAAGTGCTAAGCTAATGGAATGGGTCAAGTCAATCACATCATTCTCATAATGATGTGATCCCGTTAATCAAATGACAACTCATGTCTATGGCTAGGAAATATAACCATCTTTGATCAATGAGCTAGTCAAGTAGAGGCATACTAGTGACACTATGTTTGTGTATATATTCACACATGTATTCTCTTTCCGGTTAATACAATTCTAGCATGAATAATAAACATTTATTATCATATGAGAAAATAAATAATAACTTTATTATTGCCTCTAGGGCATATTTCCTTCAGTTTTTATTTTGATAAATCACTTGCACAATTTTATAAATATATATTTGCACAATAGCATAAATATAGAAAGAAAAATTACAGTGAAATTTAGTAGAATATTTATACCCTGTTTCAATGCCCGGGCAATTATCTACCGAGTTATAAAAGCAGCCGGGCAATTGTCTAGTGAGTTAATAAAAGCACCTTTTATTTTTTAGGAAAAGAGAGTGTAGACAACCAGCAACTAAGTGAAATTTCGTGTCTCAGACTAACCGCTGAATTCGCCTCGGACGAACGAATGTGTTTCAAATTCAGCCATTCAGCCAGGAGCAGCAACTAAACATGTTTGGAATTGACATAATGCAGGCCAGTTTAAACCGGAAACTTTGAGTTTGCGGCGTGATTGGGGACAAAGCAGCAGCGCATGAGGAGGACACGTACGTACGTGGCTCCTCCAATGAAAGTCCACTCCACATGTACAGGTCATACGGTGATGAATGTGGCACAGTGCGCGCGGTGGTCCACAGCAGAGGGCCGCAGCAACCCCCCATCTGCACGGGGCCAAAAGGCCCCATGCAAATAAATGCCCAGTTCGAAGTCCCAGTGCCCCTCTCCTCTCTCTCTCTCTCTCCCCATCTCTCTCTGCCACAGTGCATCAGGAACTCGGCCACGTCTCCTCCCGGCCCCCCACTACAGTTCTAGCGAG
>NC_041389.1:385849378-385899772 GCF_002162155.2 Triticum dicoccoides | reverse complement strand
TTCCGGCGTGAAGCGCGAGCGGAAGAGAGATTTCCATCGAGCGCGAGCGAGAGAGTATTCGGGCCAGGACGGGGCATTTAAAACGGACGGAGATGCCGCGCAGGCACAGGGCCGCTCTTTATTTTTCCTTTGTGCCGCAGCCTGCCTGCTTCCCCTTTTCTATCCCAAACCCTCTTTATTTTCACTTTCATTTTCTCTCTCTCTCTCTCACCCCTCATTGAGCCGCTGTTGTCAGACGCTGAGCAAAAGGGCCGACAGAGGAGGGAACAATAGAATGACTTGAATGAGGAGACAGAGAAACATGGGGGGACTGGGAAAAATGATTTTGCAATCCATTGCTTTATGATTGGGCTCTCCCTCCTTTTCCCATTTCCTCCCCGCCCTTTCCTTCTTTTCCCCCACATCTCTCTCTTCTTCTTGGCCAGTACTACTAGTAGGGGACCTTCCTTTTCATCTTTTTCCCTCGCCTCACTTGCTCCAAAAGAATTTCCTTCTTTCTATCCTCCTTGCAAATGTGTGGGCGAAGATTGATCGAGATCGTAGCCTAGCTAGTGTGGTGCTCGTGCGTACTGGGACAGGGAGATTGCAGTGGCTTGAGGCTTACTGGTACTCCTACCTGCACATTAAAACATTTGGGTCAATCAGTCACTCTGTCAGTCCGTCAGTGAGTGAGCGTGAGTCCGTCCTATGGTTGTCAAATCAAAAGTGCCTCGCGTTGCAGGAAGGAGGAACGATTAGTACCGGTCCTGTCTGTCTGGTGGCCACTTTACCTAAGATTATCCTCCCTATCTATCTAGCTAGCGTCCTGAGGTACGTAGTAACTAGTATGAACACCGACTTTCTTCCCTGGAACTGGAACCGGCAAAGCCCGAGCTGCACATTGCCCTGGCCGCCCTACCTGTCGGTGACTGACATGCATGTATTCCATATGCTTATGCTCCATCTCATCTGATTAGATGGCCAGCTTCTTCTACTGAATCTGTATAGTGTGGTGGGATTTCCTCCTTCCTTTTGCTCCGCGCACCTGGAACAAGTTCTCTCTACCAGTAATCAACAACTTTGAAAACCTGTCAAGCTCATCGTGCTTGCCAAGGAAGGTGCATGGCCGATGCCGATCCTTTCCACTCCAGGCCGCCCGCCATTCACGCCCAGTGCGGCTCAGTCGGAATCAGGGCTAGCTATAGCTAGCCAGCTATAGGATCTTTCAACGACGACGTCTCCGCCATGCATCCTCTCACCAATCACGCGACGCACACGCACTGGGCCGGCCGCTAGCTATACATCAATGTCCGAGTTGGCACCAAACGCGTAGGAGTACGTCCCCTTGATCACACAAGGCCTTTCTCTCTGCTAGCTTAGGTGCTACCACCTCCCCCTCCCCGGCCGTTGCTGTCATGGTCATGTATTCATGCCGTCGCCTGCGGCACCTGTGACCAGATGCTGCGTGCCGTAGCCTAGCCATTACTGATGCGCATTTCGGCATGTGGTGGCTTGGCTAGCTGGGAAAGGGAGAGATGGATGCGCGGTTGGTTGCGCGAAACGTCCCCGTCGCGCGCGGCGGGTTTCATGGCGCGTCGTACTTGGGCCGATCAATGCGCTGCCCTGCGACGATGCTCATGGCCGTTTCTCGCAGTTGCCGGACCAGGACCACCACGGTGCCAGTCCAGGGAGCAATCGATGATGGATGAGGCATCAGGTACCCGGGGGCCGATCCAAGGCGACGACGATCGATTGGTTTGCTTGGCTTTGCTTTGCAATCTTAATCGGCTTTTGATGCATGCATGTGCGCTAATGTGGCTAGTTTATAATTAATTAAGCTGATGCGGTGCGGTCAAGCGGGCGATCCACATTTTCACACTGGACTTGGGCGGTGCTGGAAAAGAGCAAGCAGGCAGGTAATGTCCGTGGCTTGGTGATCAGCTGACACGACCAAGTGGGAGGCGAAAGAAAGAAAAGACTAAAGCAAGCAAGCAAGCACCTGCAGGGATTTAATTAAAGAGGAAAGAAACATGCGCAAAAGGGATCGTTGATTTGATCAAATCATTCCGTCATGCACACCACCAATGCAAGGCACAGATTGCTTCACCACAACTCATTCTTTTTTCCTCTCTTGGCCTTTCCAACTTTCCATGTGCTCATCGTACGCACCTCCTTTCACACGCTACACTTTGCACCAACGTCACACCGACCACTCAGTCACTCACACACGCCGGGCAACTATAATAGATCTCGCCACACAAGAAGGGAACACAACTAATCAAAGAGGCCCAAGAGAAGATAATAAAACTACTATCTAGGAGTAGCTAGCTAGGAGTACAAGGCATGCATGCATGGGCCGGCCGGCAAAACATATATAGGAACCAAGAAAGAAACCTCGAATTTAAACTAACAGATATCAATCCGGTATATATATAGCTTTTCCCGACCATGCTGGGTGCTTCTCCTATTCCGGCGGAGCGATATGTCTGAAGTTGCCGTTGATTTCTTCACGGAAGCGGCCGGACTTGGGGCCGGGGCAAACTCAACTAAAAGATGATCAGTACCGGTGTACTATCTTGGACCGAAAATTAGCGTTGCTAGGTTTTTCTTGTCGATCTGATGACTCAATGGCTAGTCATGATCCGCGCCATGCCAGTCCGGTCTCCCCAGCGTGAACTCCAGGCTCGGGCTGCTCAGCTCGTGGTTCGACACTTGCGAGCCGGTTGATCTGCAGGGCTCCATGTTCTGTTGTAACAGACACACAACACACATGGATCAACAAAAAACATGCATGTAGCAAGTAGCAACCAATGCAAATGTGCAAATACATGTCTTTTGAGACATCATATTAGAATAATGGGCTCATGCATATACGTACGTACCTCCATTGGAGAAGACAGTCCAATGGAGCGATGAGCATCCATGTTGCAAGAATTAGATGACACCCATGGGTCCCTGCATGCACAAGGAGAACGAATTTCCAAATTAGCAAAGTTGATGATCAGTTACCAGCAGCTTTCCAAATCAAGAGGCTGACCAAATAGTAAAAGTAGGTCTCTCCAAGTGCTTGCTACAACTGGGCATGCTTGTATCTATATATGTATGGCAAGTTTACCACTGCAGATAGGAACATGCATACCATGGATGAACAATACTTGCCCAGTGTATAGATAGTTAGCTTTGGCTAAAGAGAGTAACAACAGTTGCTCTTCCTGATCGGTTCGTTACACATATAGCTTCTTTCTAGGCAAGAAAAGCTCTTAAAAGATGTTCCGGTTTTGGTTCAGTCGTGCAGTGCAATGGCATGTACAGGCGAGCCCATCTTCATCAGCAAGCCAGGCTGCTGCTGCTGCTGCGGGGAAGAATTTTAAGGTAAAGAGAGACACACACAAGCAAAGAATCTAATGCTTCTCCGTGTACTTGAGTAACAACACACTCAGGAAGAGTGCTCTTGGCTTTTATAGAGGACTCTTTATACATTGACAATTCAAATTGGTGCATTGCACATATCTAATGACTGGAGTTCTTTATGCACGTGCAAATGTAGAGTTCTATGTATGCCTGTATCTTGTACAGTGTACACTACAACGTTTGACTGTTTGAGCATAGAGAGAGAGAGAGAGAGAAAGAGAGAGAGAGAGAGAGAGAGAGAGAGAGAGAGAGAGAGAGAGAGAGGTTTGTGTATGACTATATATGACCCACATGTTGGAGATCATGAATTTGACAGTTCTTTTCTTCTCAGTCTACACATGATTTTGGGACATCAAGGAAAGTGCCCTTCCTTTATCACTACTCTATAAACATATAACAACAACCCAGCACCAAACCGTTTTAAAGTGCTTTTGTCTTGATAGGAACAAACATATACTGTTAACATTGAGGGACCGCAGACTTTGCATGTCAATAATATCAAGCATAGATACGCCACTACTTTACATTTACATATATACCTACTTATATACGTCTGGATCAGTTCTGATGAAGCACAATATCATTTTGGAAGTTGTTCTAGATGGCAGGAACATGGGGAAAAGTTCAACCATGAATTTTCTTTTTAAACAGATCAATATGCATCCACTACATTTTTTTACCTTTTTCTTGAGACAAGTACACATTATGTTTTTACATGCCTGACTACATGATGAAATTAGGATAAGAAGTATAATTAAGGAGCATTTGATGGAGAGCCTAAAATTGAAATGACATAACACAAGTTTGTCGTTCTAGTGGCCCGTAGCACATTCAAAATCACAAACTTTTGCAGTGATGTACATCCAAATATCTCTATGGAAAATAGTTGCATGCATGTTCACTTGGTCACCATGAATTAATTTTTCCATAAGCATACAGAAAAACCTATGCACTGTGACAGTCCTTGGCTTGTAGCCATATAAAAGACATTAATTTATGAATTATGATTCTCCTGCAATTTAAACCAAAGCCAGTTTCTGAAGTTCTCGACAAGCAAGGAAATAGTAAAATAAATGGAAAGATTGTTAATTAAATAATATTTTACACCTACTCTAATACCACGGAGTATAGACCTATATCATTTGCAAATTCATTTTGTAAAAAAGATAGATTAGCTTGTAATAGCATGGCTACATTAATTTTTACACGGGAAAATACATGAAATGGCTGAAAAAAGGGCGAAAAAAATTAGGGCAATGAAGATTAAATAGATGATTCTATCCAAGAAAACAATCATGGCTCTGCTGATATACTATATCTACTAAGGAACAATTGAGTGGCGTGTTAGTAACAATTGGCCAAGAAATAGGAGTAAAAAAGGCATTGAAGTGACCGGAGGAGGGAGGTGGAAAGAACCAAGAATGCAGCAAGTCCTTGGTTACATATTCCTAGGCAATAGAGCATGTCAGGTCAAAGCCCCACCCACCCTGGAATCAGAGCCATGCATTGATAAGAAAAGATAATGGAGCTACCTAGCCACCTCCCTAGGATTGACGCGGGAGAGAGAGACACTCAGAGAAGAGGACAATGGACAATACCCAAGAACCTACGCACACAAAAACTCACACAACATGTTTATATATTTATATAGTAGTATATCTTTGTGTATAAAAATATAAATATACGTACTAGTAGTGTACATTTATGTAGTATATATATTCATATCTTAGTTCTACAAAAAAAAAATATTGCGGGTGATATCATAGTTCTACATAGACAAAACAAAGAGCAGAAGCTGTGGCTGCTGAGGTCAATGGTGGTCTTGGGGGTTGTGATGTTTTGGTCGTTTCCGTGACACAACATTGGCCGCCTATAGATGTAGGCAGCCCTGTGTGTACCTTCCCTTCCAGGTGTGTGTGTGTGCCCCCAAAACATTCTTTTAAGCTTTAGCCATCAGCAGATGATCTACTGGTACAAATGTTAGCCTGGTTAAATATTCCCAACTTTTTCAGGTGTCAATCCATACAAACAAAAGTTTGTTTGGTGGTGTTTCTTTGGGATTAAGCGAGCAATTAAGCACGACAAAAACTAAACCAAACACACTACTTATTAATTATCTAGTGATACTTCTACGCTGTTACCTACAGATATGTGTAAAAGCAGATCAAAAGGCGTGAAACAACAAACGATGGAGGGGTATGTGTGATGAAACTGATGATGTGTGCACAACATTCACATGTAGGCTGTCATGTGACTTGAGCTGGTACGGTACCTTGAGGAGTTGCTCCACTTGGTGCTGGCGTTCCCTGCCGAGGACTGGTCCATGTCGCCGCCGCCACCGACGGAGCTCGCCGTGCCCTCGGAGGTGGACCGGTGCTCCGGGAACGGCCTCGGGCACATGTTGTTGTCGCCACCGGACCCGGCCTGGCCACCGGCGCTGGGGAAGTCGTCGTCGCCGGAGCCGCCGTCGGTCGGGCCTGAATGAGGTCACAGTGCCAGCCATGCACCCAAGGAGCGTCATAGATTAGTACCACCACTCCATTGATTACCAGTAAGCAGAGGCGAGGTGTAGACAAGAGCGATGCAATGGAGTTCTTGACGAGGGATGGCAATGCGAATTACCTGAGGCCGCAGGCTTGTCAGTGCTCTTGACGGTTCGATACATCTGAAAGGGGCATGCAGCAGAGTGAGAAGAAACGGCAAAAAATCACAAGCAAGAAAACAAGAAGGATTGCAGCGCGGTTTAGCAGGACTGATGAGGTGGGAAGAAGACAAGCAAATGGATCAGCAGATGGATCGGCGCGCAAGGCAACACCCGGAAGTGGACAAGGAGAAATACTATGATGCCAATGCCCTCGCCTTGGAGCCTTCCTAGCCAGTAGCTTTCTCTCTCTCCTCTCTCTCTCTCTCTCTCTTGTTCTTCTCTCTCGTCGTCCCTGTGCAGTTGTGCTTCTCTTTCTTCGTGGAGGTGAGCGCTTCGGGCCGTGCACACAGACGAGACGCGAACACACACGCTAGCTAGGTGGGCAGGCGCGCACAGATGCACATACATTGCATTATTGAGTAATGATGGCAACTTTTTCTCTCGCTCGCGCGCACACACATCCCCAAACACTGGCCTCACTCTCTCTCACTACCTCCAAGAATGGCAGTTTCTTCACTAACTCAGGAGTTACTGCATTGGCTTTCCTGTCTGACCCAAACAAGAACGGGACGAGCTGCAAGAAGACGCGAGACCGCGGATTTGGGAGCAAGCTAGAGGGATCGGGGTTCAGAATTGCTGGTACCTGGAGATGGCTCTTCACATGCGCTAGCGTCAGATCCTTCACGTCCATGAGCTCTAGGACTGACTTGGGCGTCGCCCCTGCCAGAGGTTAGATTTTGATCAGCGAAAGGTACTACGTTACGTAGGTAGCGCGCGCGCTCGTCGTCGGCGTCGGAGAGATTGGTTTGGTGGTAGTGGTACGTACTCTCGTGGCCGCCGAGGAGCTCCACGGCGTGGACGAAGCGGGCATGGAGGGTGCTGGTCCAGCGCATGCGGGGCGCGCGCATACTGCGCTTGGCGGGGAGCTTGGGCATGAACCGGGACCCCAGCCCGAAGGGCTGCGCGCCGTGGAGATGATGATGGTGTCCGCCGAGACCCATGCCGACGCCGCCGCCGGGGGCGCCGTAGCTACGCAGGGTGTCGGAGAGCATGCCGTTTAGTCTTCCGGAGGCCGACAGCATCCGATGGTGCGCGGCCGACGACAGGAACGCCGCCGTGGGGTCGAAGGAATTCGCGGGTGGCGCCGGCCCCGGCCCGAGAGAGGACGGCGACGTCGATCCCAGGGAGGAGGGCCACGCCGCCGGATGGTGGTAGCTGTAGAACCCGACCTTCGGGAGGTGGTGCCCTTCTCCTCCCCCAGGCGCCGGCGGCAGGAACGGGAAGCCCCCGGCGCCGTTGTAGATAGGTATCCCCCGGATTGGCGGCGCCGCCGACGCGCCGCCGACACCCGCGTCCAGCGGCTGCAGCATCGGCATGGTTATCAGCGCGGCCTGGGCGGACGTGGTGGCGGCCGAGGACGCCGCAGCCGACGACGAAGGCCTGTGCCGCCACGGCAGCGCGGCGCCCTCCTGGTCGGCGGCCAGGAGGGGCGGAGACAAGGACAGCTCCGTGGACGCCGTGGACCCGTTCAGCCTCCTCCAGGGATCCCCGCCTCCGCCGCCCACAGGCCCGCGCCCGCCTCCGCCGCCCCCCGGGCCCGTCGGCGGCCCAGTGCTGGGCAGGCTGATGTGCAGCGAGAGGTCCGGCGACGCAGCCGAGCTGGCCTCCATCTCCCGGCCACCGGCGCGCCCCGATCGGAGCGTACGTGCCTTGCTAGCACGCACAGACACCTAGGTCGGATTGGTGGGACGGGAAAGGGGAGGATCGGAGGAAGGTTCTTGGTGTTCTTGGGAGGCCGGCCGGCCGTGTTGTGTTGCTTGGGAATGCTTGCGCTTTGGCTGGGCTGGGCTGGGGGGTGGTGTGATGTCTCCTTTTGTATCTGTCTCTAGTACTGGAGTTACTACTAGTACTTCTCTCTCTCTCTCTATCTCTATCTCTCAACCTCCTAACATGAGAGACACCAGGGATGAATTGGTTTCTTGTGCTGTCCTTCCTTATTGCTCTTGCTTGTATAAAAAGGTAGAGAGAGAAACTGAAGAGAGAGAGAATGTGAGGTTATTATCTCGCTTGTTTAATTAGGAGGGGCAGGCATCACCAAGTCTGAGAAAATGACACTTAGGAGACTGCCGTGGTACTGGATGGATAGATAGGGGAGGGCAAGTGGAGGAGTCAAAGGAAGCACGCTTTTTGTTTCTACGTGTATTACTACTACTCCATAAAATACACCACCACTTCTAAAAGAGTAGCACACACACGCACAAAGAACTACTAATACCGTACTACTCACTATTATTGACACACACACAGACTATAGAAAATGGGATTAACTGTACTAGATGCATGTAGGTTTTGGTTGTAGTAGTATATTGTAGGAGAAGACTGATGGATCTGATTTTGTTTGTTGGACTGAAAAGGCTGTGTGAGCTCGTGCGCTTGGGATTCTTTTCCCCCCATGCCCCCAGGGTTTGGGCTCTCCCTATCCTTTTCTGCTTTCTCTCTCCGTCCCTCCCTGTAGGTAGAGCACTGCACTGCACTGCACCCTTTTTTTAAGGGGGAGCTCATGACAGGGAGAGTCTCGCCGGAGGGACAGGCTTCTTGTTCTCCCTTCTCTCTCTCTCTCTCTCCAGGATGGATTTTTTCTTCCTCCTCGTCTCGCTTTCGGATTGGATGCGTGTGGGGATTCAGTGCCCCTCATGGGCCGGGACTGACCGGGTCGACATTCTACAGTCTCGTCGGAATACGGTGATAACGAGCGGAGAGCCATTCTTGTGTTCGCGCACATGTCTACCGATGAATGAATGTCGGTTTCTTCTTCTTTTTATTATTATTATTTTTGCAATGCACATTCTCTGATTAATAGTACTGCCTTTTTCAAAACGAGATGGAAAAACATCTCGTGGTCGGAGGATGCGCACATCCGTCATACTGCTCGTAGTCCCCGCACAATAATACCTCTGCACTGCTTACATACTGTACTATAGCTGCGTCTAGCTTTTATGTCATTTGTTCAGGGCATAACCGTAGCGATGCATCTGATTTGGGTCATGTGGTGGGGGTTAAGATATGCACCGGGGGTGCGGTGCTTAATTGCGTGCGGCTTTCAGGTGTCGGTACTGCCTGAAATTGTGTCTCCGTTACACTCGATTTTTTTTAACACACTACGGACGTAATTGTTCATCATCTCACACCCTATCCGTATAAGCATTTCATAGAGACTGATAAAGTCATCACAGACGCTTTTATAGTTGACTTCTTTCCACTGGGATTGATGAAGTCGCCACGGACTATTACTTCACCGGGCTTGGGATAGAACTGGTGTACTATTTGATTTATTTTACCAAAGAAGACTAGTTGTCATCATAATTTTTTATTTTTTTTTACATTTTGTGGTGGAGGGTAAGGGCACGCTCAATGCATCGACTCATAACACGTAATGATAGTTAGTAGAACAGGACAATCATCATAATGCATTGTGAGTGAGGTGTTGTACAAGTCATATTGCATAATTGCTTTACGGATCATATTGGCATGTCAACTGTGTGGCCTAGTTATGGAGAGAAGAGACCGGGCAAAAAACAGGGAGATAAGCCACATCAGATCATACTGTTAATTACACAACACAAGGAAACAAGCTAAGAGTTGTGTCTCCACTACTTTGCCTACGATACATTTCCCTTCTCTCTCTTCTTTCAATATAATGTCAACTCATTATTTGGCCTATGATACCGCACTAAGAGCATGATTAGTAATATAGCTAGTTGCTGGCTATATGAACATGTCATGTCATCAGGAGTTTTCATTATTAATTACTCATACAATAGGACCGTTTAGAAACGACCCTTCGAACCGAAGACCAAAAGCACAACCTCTAAAATGCAAGAAGTTCAAAGAAATATTGTTTGTCAATTCTGCTTAATTTCTTATTTACATAAAATCTGGCTAGAGCTAAATTAACGACTTTGTCGTAAATAATCTCAATCCCAAAAAGACTTCAGTTCAAACATATATATGACAACAGTACTACAAAACCAGGAAGGGCCAGTCCACTCACGCTACATCCACGCACCACTATGACACCAATTTTCAAAGCCTTACGATGTATGAAATTACAATTCAGTATCACAACACTAAACCATAAGTACACTAAGAAGAGGGTACAAAAACTATAAAGGCCTAACTTAGGTTGGGACAGATGAAAATAAAATAAGTCTCGCTTTTGAGCAACAACCCACAGTGCACTGAAAGAAGTGTTCACTTCAACTAGTGTATAAGACTTCAGTGCAAAATTAAACTAAACCTCCACACTGAAAACATCACAAAGTATTTGTCACTCAAACAGTACAAAATGCCATCATTAACGATCCTGAGAAGTGCAAGTGGGAAAAACAACCGATAAGTACACCTTGACAAGACTAGTCAGTGCGACCAATGAATACCCTGGCAAAGAAATTGGATTGGACAGTTCGCTCTTCTAGGCCACCGCCCGCGCCACCCACTGGGCGGTTGTCACGACGGACTGCAACGGCGCCTCACGAGCACTACCCCCACGACCGTGACGAACCGCCTCCCCCACGCCCCAAACCACGCTCTCAAAAGGCCCCATTCAACTCCATCCCTGCCTCATTCCAAAAACCACCATTGTCACTTCCATCTCCACTACAAACTCCCCACAAACACCTCTCTTTGAAGCCCACAGTCGCTGGAGGAGGGCAATGGAGGAGAAACCGTCTGCCAAGCGTCAGCATGGCGAGACGTCCGACCAGAGCAGCAACCTCGACGATGTTCACGTCCCCGGGGAGAAGCTCGACTACACCACCACGCTGGAGAAGGTGGACCTCCACGGCAAGGAACGTTGGAGGTCATCTGCACCAGCGAACCAGACAAGGATGACGAGTTGATCAGGAGGCTCAGGATGAAGGGCGGCGGCTTGTATCCTAGCTTCATCGGCGTCGATATGGAGTTTACCATAAAAGATGAACCTCCGCAGATGGCAGCAGTTTTGCAGTTATGCATGGAGGAACTCTGCAATGTATACCACATCGCCGCGGCCAGAAAATGGTGAACCATCCTACTCATTCGCCCGCTTCATTCACCTGTTTAATTAGTATTGCTCCCTCAAAATTTCACTAAACTTGTTTCCCAACTAGATGTACTACTCTAGTTTGTGAAGTGGATGCACTAGTGCATGTTTCTCAAGTAGATGCACTATAATATATTTTGAACCTGATGCATAGCATCTGAAATTGTTTCACAAGATTAATTTCTGAACTTGATGTAGTACTGTAGTTTCTAATCTTGATGCACCAGTGCAGTTTCTGTACTTGATGTATTAAAAGATGTTTCTGAACTTGATGTACAAAAGTAGTTTCTGAACTTGGTCTGATGTTATTTTCAGCAGAAAAATAAGTAAGAACTTGGTGAAGCACCGGTTTAGGTTCTGTTATTCAGCAGAAGAGAACTAAACAGGCACTAAGCAGCACATAGATCATTGACTCTGGTATAGGTTTTTGAACTTGGTGAAGCATTTGGTGAAGCATTGAAGATACCAAAAACAAAAATAGCATGGTGTACTTGAATTTAATTTCAAAACTTTTTGTACTAGTTTCTGAACTACATTCATCCATGACTTATACTATATAAGCATCTACCTCATGGATTCATCACTTGTAAACCAAAAAAAATAGAAGAATTAAATCTTGAAAAAAGAACACTAATCTTCAATATTTGTCTCCCCTTGCAGGCCCATGCGCCTCAAAGAGCTCCTGAAGAAGGAGAAGTTATACACCTTTGTCGGTTTCAGCATTAAAGATGACAAAGAGATGCTGAAGAAGTCTGGTTTGGAGATCAACCCCAACAACTTCATCGACATTCAGCGCAACGGGAGAGTTCCAAACACCAGAAAAGAGTACGACACCTTGGCTGATGTTGCAGCCAGCATCATCCACCCATTCTACAGAGGAATGAAGAAGAAGATCGACAGGAAGAAAGACCATAAGTTGTGGGGGATCAACCAACTGCCAGATTACCTCATCGAGTACACAATGATAGTTGCGTACGCCACCTACCAGTTAAGGAAGAAAATCGACAACATCAAAATAGGTCTGGAAATTCCAAAAGAGCAGGAAGAGGACCCCTGCTACCACTGCCACTATGCGGGATGAGGAGACATCAAAGTCTGCCTTCGTGTTGCTTGCGCTTGTGCTTGTCCTTCACCTTGTTTCAAATTCGTCCCTTGCTTTTGTTAGGTTAAACCAGCTTGCACTGGTACGCATTGGTGCTATACAAACGATTTTTGACCCCTTTCCACGACGGCGTTCATTACCGTCGCCAAGTGAGTGACTGCGATAGGGGGGTCCTTCCCACACGACCTAGAAACCGTTGGGGATATGCCCTCCTGGCACACACGCTCAGCAAAATGAGGTCGTGTGTGACCGACGAGCGCTCAAATATGGTTATACATACAGTAGTGCTAAAAAATACAATTATACAGGCAAAATCGTTTCCGATCGTAAGTACATCCCACACAGTCAGTCCCCGCTAAATGTTTCCGTTCGTATGTACATTCCACAGAGCCAATCCAAGGAATACATTTCTGTTAGTATGTACATCACACGCATTTTTCTATGCCCAAACGTTTGCAATGCGCACAACATCACAAACAGTCCATAATTTCGAAGCGTGTGCGATAAGGTGACTATCGCAAATATTTAATAAGAAAGAACTATGGGTGATGCTGTTGTTAATCACGCACGTCTTTTCTTGGCTGATCGTGTGTGTAGTAGAGATTGATCGCACACGTAGTGGATCCTAGAAACATGTCTGATCTCCACGTCTATCACAGACATTTCGCTTTCGCAAACGTGTGCACTCTAATCCCTAATTAAAAAATCACATGTTTTGAATTTGAAAGTAGGCAATCACTTATTTCATACCCAACCATGTTTATTACAAATATAGGTTCAACCACGAATGCATAATTCGATGCATAGGTACATATGCTGAAGAACTATAGAAGCACCAAGTAAAGAATACCTAGTAAGGGATTTTGTACCTTAATCTAGTGAAAGGTGCACATCCGATCCCATGAACCACAGTTGTACTAAAGACTGTAAAGAGAGAGGCGGAAGACATCTGGTTGCTAGAGAAGGTGAGGCGGAATGCCCATATTGTGCCCTCCTCCATGTGTAATGCGCGCATGACTCTAGTCCAACCCCTTGTGATGGCTGCCCATCCATCCTTCACTATCTTCATTACGACTTCTCAATGCTCATTGTAGTCTGGATGAAATACTTTAACCTTCATTGTGTGTCCGGGGTAATCTTGAGTGAACTTCTTCGGGAACCACTATGAACGAAACAGATTCAGACATTGTTGTCCAACAACTCATTATCGGCAGTAAAAAGAGAAGGATGCAGAGTTTGTAGTTACCATCCCACAACTCACTTTTGTGTTGGATAGAGCATAAACAAATAATTTTCTTGCCACCGTTCGTATCTTTTTGCTAATAATCCTTATCAATTTCCTCACTTGATGCTTGTTCATGAATATCTCATTGCCCCATACATAAAAAGGGTCGATGCGTGGATCCTTGCCAAGGCATATGTACCTACAATCAACAAGTCAATATTAGAAGCTAACAAGTGTCCAGGCCTGGATTATATGCACTACAATATAGAACGAAAGGGGAAGTACAAGCTGAGGGATGAAGCTAACCTCGGCGGTAAATGGTGGCCACTCCCGTTGTTGTCCTGCGTAAGTAGTGGAAAGGCATGATAAGTACATCAACCTTAACATCAGACAAATATAGCAAAGGTAAACAACATCATCTCCAAATGATAGCTTGAATGTATTGATTTCAGCATGCTGTTAAAGCAGATATAAAATGGAAGGCAATGTTACCGACAACAGGCTTAACAACCATCAAATATTGCAATTCAAACTGGTATTGTTGAAAATGAATAGAACGTAGGTAATGCTTAAACATCACACTGGATAAATGTGTAAAACTGAAATAAAGGGCATGTCTTAACTACACCAGGCATAACTGGAACCAAATATAGCCGTTCAAACTGGTATTGACACTAAAAAAATACACTTCCGTGATGATAAGTGTTTGTCACAGTAGGTCACGTTTTCTGTCATGCATGTACATCCATGACGATTTTATGACAGAATCAAGATAGTCATACTTGTGCTGTCATAGAAGTGTTCCATGACATTACCAAAATTATCATCACGAAAGTGTCCACTTCCATGACGATAAATCATGCGTTATGGAAGTGCTTTCATCAAGGGTAAATGACACATGTCCTCCACCATAACGGGTTGTCGTTAAGCTATCGGGTCCGGTTTTGGATCCGATAACCCGCTAAAAGCCACGACCAATGGGGATTTTCCACGTGTAAATTTCTCATTCGCGAGAGGAACCACGTGTCGGCTCAAAGTTGGGGCAGATGTCATCCACTCATTGGACAGAAGGGGCCTATGATACGTTGACACATGGCACGGCCCAACAGAGGCCCATTCCGGTGAAAAGGCCAGCCCGTTTGACTTGGTCAAAAGGAAGCGGGCTGGCCCACGGAAAGCCTGTTAACGGCATGTTCGCATATAGCCCATTACAACCCGCGAAGTCATGACCCGTTATGACCTATCCGAATTAGGCCCAGTAGCGTCATCTAGGCCGTCCAATATGATTCCAGCCCCGTAATTTCTGGCCCATGTATGGCCCATGATGTTTGTCGGCCCATATGAGGCCCTTTGTAACTCTTGGCCCATTAACGGCCCGTGGTGAAACTAGCCCATAATAAACAGGGTATCGCTTTATACCCATTAACAAGCCATTATTCTATTGGGCCGTTTGCAACCCGTGTTATCTTTCGGCCTTCACAGGGCCCATTTATTCTTGGGCTCATTTCCAGATTCGGTTACTTACGGCCCGTTACTGGCGTTTTCTGCTTTGTGGGCCAAATTCAGCACGTGGTTATTGTCAGCCCATTTGTGGCCCGTTAATCTGTTGGGCCATTTTCATAGCGTGATCAAATATGGCCAATTAATGACGGCCCGTTATGGTCGGCCCATGAACGGATGATTCCAACGCTAGCCTGTTTATGGCCCATAATGTAGTCTGTTATTGGCCCATGTGAAAAGATCGAGAAGAGGTGTCTAGAGGGGGTGATTAGACACTCAACAAACAAAGTTGGCAGTTTTTAAGTTTTTCAAGTTTGGGTGGAGTTTAATCACAAGTTTAACCATTCACAGTACAAATCAAGCAAGCATGCAAAGAGTATATGAGCAGCGGAAAGTAAAGCATGCAACTTGCAAGAAAGTAAAGGGATGTCATTGGAGTGTGCAAACGCAATTGGAGACACGGATGTTTTTGTGGTGGTTCCGATAGGTGGTGATATCGTACATCCACGTTGATGGAGACTTCAACCCACGAAGGGTAACCGTTGTGTGAGTCCATGGAGGGCTCCACCCATGAAGGGTCCATGAAGAAGCAACCTTGTCTATCCCACCATGGCCATCGCCCACGAAGGACTTGCCTCACTAGGGTAGATCTTCACGAAGTAGGCGATCTCCTTGCCCTTACAAACTCCTTGGTTCACTCCACAATCTTGTTGGAGGCTCCCAAGTGACACCTAACCAATCTAGGAGACACCACTCTCCAAAAGGTAATAGATGGTGTGTTGATGATGAACTCCTTGCTCTTGTGCTTCAAATGATAGTCTCCCCAACACTCAACTCACTCTCATAGGATTGGATTTGGTGGAAAGATGATTTGAGGGGAAAGCAACTTGGGGAAGGCTAGAGATCAAGATTCATATGGTTGGATTGGAATATCTTGGTCTCAACACATGAGTAGGTGGCTCTCTCTCAGAAAATAGTTATTGGAAGTGTAGGCACGATCTGATGGCTTCCCTCACGAATGAGGAGAGGGTGGAGGGGTATATATAGCCTCCACACAAAATCTAACCATTACACACATTATATAAACTCGGTGGGACCGAATCAGAAAACTCGTTCGGACCGATTCAATACATATGTGACCGTTAGGCAATTTCAGTGGGACCGACATGATCAACTCGGTGGGACTGATGTGCAAGGGTTAGGGTAAAACCTCATCTCGGTTTGACCGATTACAAAACTCGATGGACCAATTTGGTAATAAGTAAAATAGAGAGTTGGTCAGGCAAACTCGGTGTGACCGATTACATATTTTCGGTGGGACCGAAAATGTTGCAATAGACAACAGAGAGTTTGCAAGCCCATCTCGGTGAGACCGAGATCCCATCAGTGTGACCGAACTGATTAGGGTTTTTGGCAGTGGCTATGTCAAATGAACTCGATGGCGCGAGATGGATCAAATCGGTGGGGCCGAGTTTGACTTTTGGTTTGGGACATATGTGGATATGAGAAAGTGGCTGAGGGCTTTGGAGCATATCACTGAGCACTTTGAGCAAGCAAGACATTAAGCAACACCTCATCCCCGTTTAATAGTATTGGCTTTCCTATGGACTCAATGTGATCTTGGATTACTGAAAATAGAAAATGTAGAGTCCTGAGCTTTGAGCTTGAGCCAATCCTTTGTCCTTAGCATCTTGAAGGGGTTCCACATCCTCTTGTCCATGCCACTCCACTGTTGGGCTTATCTGAAATATACTAGATGAAAGTATTAGTCCAACAAGAGATATGTTGACATTAATTACCAAAATCACCCAGGGAGCACTTGTGCTTTCACCATGTTTGGACAATCAATCATACGACCCGTAGAAGGCCCATTGATGCTATGGCTAGTATAAGGCCCATTGTTTCTACGGCCCATAGAGGGCCCATTGTTTCTACGACCCGTAGAAGGCCCATTGTTTCTATGGACCGTAGGAGGCCCATGGTAACTACAGTAAATATGTAGCCCCTGGTTATTGTGGCCTAGTCTTAGAAAATAGGTTATTGAGGCCACTAGCAAACCGCGGAAAAAGAACTGCACTGCCTACAAGCAAACAAATAAAGAAGACAACAGGGAAATAAATAAGCAAGCAACATACGCTAGGCTATCATGGCTATTACACATATTACATCCACTAGGCATCAAAGTTTGCCACCGGTGCAAATATAGGGAACAAAGCAGCATAGCACATACACTGGTTGTCAAAGTTGGCGACCAGCGCAAATACACTCTGCAGCAAAACAAGACCAGAACTGAAACCACTTCAGAAGAGCTCAAGAAACAATATCCTGGGTACCCATAATGCTGGCAAGATGCTTAGCAAGCTTATTAACTTTCTCTTGTTTGGCGCTTAAATCCTCCAGTGCTTGCTATTGCACCAGCAAGTATGCATCTGAATTCTGCAGGGACTTCCTCAGTCCTTCAGCTTGTTGCTGCAACACAGCTGACTGATGCTTTTTAGCTTGTAGCTGAGACCAAAGAAGCCGAAGTGATTCAGGCAACAAGTTCGAAGAGCTTGTGCCAGCGGTAGTGGCCAGTAACTTGAACACTACATCAAGACATGACTTTTGGGTTGTCTCACTATCGTCAAGATAGTTTTTATCAGCTTTCTTGGAGACCAACAGGGATGTCTCGCTATCTTGAATCTTATCTTCATTACTTCCTTTAAGATTGCATAGCGGGGGTACTCTTCTCCAATATTTTGTCTGCATTCTAAAAAGAAACAAGCAGACACATCACAGGTTTACCATATTGTATATGAAACTCATTTTGGTAAATCTATTCAGTAGTAAAGTGGACATGATAACAGCATGAAACAAACATATATCTATGTACCATGGTCACTGTATGGTCTATATCATTCTAGTTTTTGTTGCCAAATCAAGATAGAGACATAGTTCAAATAAATATCTGTTTAAGACAAAGCAAAATAGACAGAATATAAGTGTGGGAAACTACAGAGCAATAACAACACTTGTAATGTGCGTGACATGAGAACATAACTGTTTATTCAATTGAAACTGAAATCAACATAAAGCAAGTTACAACAACAAACCATTTAAAGAAACAGGTGTAAAACATACCTATTGCGCCATTGGATTTTCAATTCCATCCTTCCAATTTAAAAATAGTTGGTATGAGTAAATACAGTGATGCAAGAGCAAAGGAGTATGAACCATAGCTACAGAACCTTACATGAGAACAATTCTTCTTCTGCTTAAAGCGTAGAGTTGGGATTCAGAGTGGTGGTCCTCGTGCTTTGGGCACTGTAGTTCCCTTACTAACTACTCATGTTTGGGTGCTCTGTGGTGGAGACAGTGCTGTGTCAACTGGAACCGGGTTACTATCTACTGGTGTAGGGGTTAGAAGGGTATAGCTGGTTCTCTGTCCAACTGGGTAGGGGCACAATCTGCGAGAGTCTGGGTTATGTGTGGTGGGGCCGGTTCTTGGGCAAGTACAACCGCGGTTCTATCTGCATCGACTGGTAGCACTATCTTTTCTGAAGACCATGTTGTTACACCCTTAGATACTGCCATCACCCTCTCCAACTCAAATGGATGATAAACAAGAAAAGTAATTGAATGTACAGACATTGTATGATAGACATGTGCAATGGATAGTGGGGAATAAAAGAGGGCATGAAATAATTCACATTTATGTTGTCTAACTAAACAGGATAGCATGACACAATTTCACATATATGATGGCTAACTAAACATGATAGCATGACACAATTTCACATATATAATGGCTAACTAAAAAGGATGGAAAGACATAGTTCAAAATATGATGACTATGTAAACATGATGACATGATATAACTATATAATGTATTTATTAAAAAGGTTGGCATGCCATAATTCACACACATGCCGCCTATATGATGTCTTTATCAAATGGGTTTGCATGCCAAAATTTAGATAGATGATGTCTATCACTACTGCAGGATGCTGCTAACGCGACACTATGATCAGAGACCCTTTCACGAAACTATGTGTGATACATTAATCACAGACGGTGGTGTAAAAGAACTGTCAAAAAGGGTGCAAAATGTTTGCGATGACGGATGCATCAAACATGGTTCAGATTTTTGTTGCCTGTGCGATTCAGGGCATACAGTTTAACTGTTTACGATGAGGGTGAACAAAAGAAACGGACTGCCAAATGAAGGCGTGTGTGATGTAGAGCATATGATTCACTCGGATGAATTGTTTGTGATGAGGCAGAACAACAGAAACGGGCAGCCAGATGAAGTTGTGTGCGATATACGACATACGGTTCACTCGAATGAACTGTTTGGATTAGGGAAGAGAACATCAACGGTTCAACTTAACAAGATGTGTGTGTGATATGTAACAAACAGACCTAGAGGTTAATTTGAGAACAAGTACATAGAGGTTAATTTGTGTGTTCAAAAAACAAAAATTATCAAAAAGTAATGAGATAGACCTTCTTCAAGCCAATCAACATGTGTTCAAAAAAGTGTCAAAAATTACAAAACAAAGACCTCGATATTAATTAGATGGATGGGTCACTCAAAGGTTGGTAATAAACCTTTGCAGTTGCCCATCCAACTAGTTAATATCAAGTACACTTTCCATCCGGTCACCCATCTCATGACTACTCCAGCCTTAGCACAATTAACTTGGGAGTTCTATTAGATGAGCTATTGGTAGGGAAGCTGGTCCTTGCTGCTGTAGATCCCTCTTTGCAGACTTTATTGTGTAACACAATGGAAACGGTTCAACTGAACAAGATGTGTGTGATACATGGCAAACAGGTTCGTGATCAGAAATGTGTGTGAAGACCAATAATAACACAGATGATTGCCACTAATAAGCCGTGTGATTTGCTCTGTCTACAGAAGAATAGCGTGTGTGTGTATATATAGCTGAAATAAACATCCAATTACATAAGTGACTATACAAATCATTCGCACACACCTCAATAAACAATTGCATGGATTCTAAAGTAGGAGAAGTTCTATTTCAAAAAAAGTAGGAGAAACGATCGTCTAGTCATCTACTTCTTGTGATGCTCCCGCCACTGCTCTGTGGCTCGATCCCTCGTCTGGGGCATGAAGAAGACACTTCCTCATGTCAACGATCCGCCTTTACGTCTTGTAGCTTGTGTATGTGTCCTTGGCCACGTACTTGACGTGTTGTTCATCCAGTCTCTCATGCCAAACACTGTGCCAGGCTTTCTTGCCCTTCTTGTCCTTCTTGCTCTCATCCTTCATCTTCATGTAGTAGGGGTCAATGATGGCCGAGGTGAGGTCAAACAGGGAGTTTTGTTTGTTGTTGTCGCTACCCCAGACCTTGCAATGGTCCTGGATGTTGAAAAGATTCCGGCATTTCAAGCCCGAAACCTTGCGTGCTTTTAGATCGTTGGTGGTGTCCAGCGAAGCGAAATTGTAGTCGGAGCTGTTGATAAACCTGGAGAAACGCTCGCGAGGCCTTGTGGATAGGTGGACGTCATGTTGCACACACAAATAGGCGACGACAACCTTTTAATCATGCCCGGCGCGACCGATGGTGTACTCGAGGTCGAAGCCGACCACTTGGTACTTGTCATCGGCAAGAAACTGCTCCATAGTTTGGATGGAGCTCTCCACTGACACCAGATCATTCGGGTACACCACCGAGAGGACCTTCCCCCTCAAGTGGGTGTCCACTTCGTGATGTGTGGTGAACTGCCCGCCGTTATCGTCGGCGGCCGCTGGGAGCGCCATTGGAGCCACGGGGATCGCCACTGGAACTGCTAGATGTCCTCTCTGTATGTGTCGTCGTGGGTGTGCTTATTGTGTCGTGTGATGCGAGAGATGAAGGTAAATGGCCGTAGGAATAAATGTGGTCGGTCGGGCTGGATTCTCGGCGCGTCGGCATGGCAGTTTTTTAAGAAAGGGAACTGCATTGTCGCGCCGCGCCCGGTGCAACCGCATGCACACGAACGTGCGTGATCATGCGCTGGCCCCAAACACTGGCAGCGCGCATGGAGGGATGACATCATAGCACCCGGAGGGACGCGAGAGCAGCGCGGCGGGACATGAGCAGAGCGCACCGCGGCCACCTCAACCGCAAGCAACCACATGCACAGAGAAGTTGAACACGCAGGAAATGGTCGCCTACAAGCCGGCCAACACTTGCGTCACTCCGTAGAGAGCGGCCATGTGCTACTACCTCTATCTTGGTCTATAGTCCCCTTTATATTCTGTGCCATACTTTGCCCTCAAATTTAACCAACAAAATGTTAATGCATGTTATAAAAATTATATAATTGGAAACTATGTTCAAATACGATTCCAACTATATAATGTTTGGCGACACACATTCGTATTTTATTTGTTAAATCCTACTTATAAACCAGGACGGGGGTATAGTAGGTAATTAAATCGCAAACGTTTTTTTATTAACCGTATGTGTACGTGGCCTCCGTCCTCCTCTCGCACGTCTTGTCACGCCACTGCTAAAGTAGGCTTACAGCTCAAGCTTGCGCAAGGTGCGCGGGGGGGGGGGGCTCTTTTGGCCACATGGTGGCGGCAATGAATCGTCGGTGAGCCCATTCCCGCGCAACCTCGTAGGTTCCCGCGCAAACTTCCCGCCCGACTCGGTGAAATCCCCCCAAATCCTAATGCTTACCGGCCTGCTATATAAACCCTCATGGCCGGCGAGTCATGTGTTGCATTTTCCCCTCCCTCCCTGTAACTTATCTCGTCTGCTTCTACAATCGCCAATGGCACCGGTCCGTCATGGTCGCTTAGCCACTCCGCCGTCATCAGACAACAGCTCCAGTTGGGAGGCTACACCGCGGAGATGGTGTAGTCCCCGGCATAGTGTAGTGCGCGGGGCATCCCTGTTGGGTGTGCGCGGAACACCAACCACACGCTCCGCCGCCGCTGCCTGTCGATAGTTGTTGCCGGCCAACGTTGCTACCACACCACCATCGAAAGCCAGGGCCATCGCCTGCTCCGCAGCCGTGGCTCGAAGGCGGGAGGTGGCCGCCACCATACTGCCGGCCACCATGGGCATCACCCGCTCCGCCAGCACGGCCCGAAGGCGTGAGGTGGTGGTTGTGGCCGCCACCCCATCGTCGGATCATCACCCGCTCTGCCACCGCCGCCTGAATTTATATATGTTTCATATGTTTATACCATGGGGAGTAATGACTTCACACAGAATAAGTATAGGTAGTAAACTTATTGGAAATTAGCAAATGCAGAATTGGTCACTTGAACAATTCATGAAATAATATTGAAGGAAGAGAGATTTCACATATAAATATACTATCTTGGACATCTTTTGTAATTGTGAGCACTCATTAAAATATGACACGCTAAAAGGTTGATGTTGGACAAGGAAGACAACTTAATGGGATATGTTTTCCTATATCCGAAACGTTATATTGTCTTGGATCATCCAACATGTTGAGCTTGCCTTTCCCTCTCATGCTAGCCAAATTCTTTGCACCAAGTAGAAATAGTACTTGTGCTTCCAAACATCCCTTAAACTAGTTTTTCCATGAGAGTCCACCATACCTACCTATGGATTGAGTAAGATCCTTCAAGTAAGTAGTTATCGGTGCATGCAATAAAAATTGCTCTCTAAATATGTATGATCTGTTAGTGCAAAGAAAATAAGCTTTATACGAACTTGTGATAGGGAAGAAATAAAAGCGACATACATCATAATAAAGGTCTCTATCACAAGAGGCAATATAAAGTGACGTTCTTTTTCATTAAGATTTTGTGCATCCAACCTTAAAATCGCATGACAACCTCTGCTTCCCTCTGTGAAGGGCCTCCCTTTTACTTTTATCTTCTACCCTTATACAAGAGTCACGGTGATCATCACCTTTACTTTTTACACTTTTAACTTTGGCAAGCACTTTGTGTTGGAGCGATCCGGATATATATATATCCACTTGGATGTAGGTTTTCATAAAGTATTATTGTTGACATTACCCTTGAGGTAAAAGGTTGGGAGGCAAGACTATAAGCCCCTATATTTCTCTGTGTCCGATTAAAACTTTGAACCCATAAATATCACATGAGTGTTAGCAATTGTGAAAGGCTATATGATAGTTGAGTATGTGGGATTTGCTAAATCAAAGTTCTTACATAGACCCTTCCTGAAAATAAGATGAATCGCAATTGTTTGATGACTAAGAGCACTATTTGTTAGTTTTCAAGAAAGTTTATGATCTATACTTTAACATGTGAATAGCTTGTTACTTGATCATGAAAAGTTTTATGAGATGAGCTACTTTTATGACGTATAATGATTATGAAAAGGTGATTGAAATTATGATTGATCAAACTTGTGCACCTGCTAGCATTCACACTTCATAAATTATTTCTTTTATCATTTACCTACTCGAGGACGAGCAGGAATTAAGCTTGGGGATGCTGATACGTCTCCAACGTATCTATAATTTATGAAGTATTCATGCTATTATATTATCCATTGTAGATGTTTTATATGAATTTATATGCTATTTTATATGATTTTTGGGACTAACCTATTAACCTAGAGCCCAGTTCCAGTTTCAGTTTTTTTCCTTTTTTTGAGTTTTACACAAAAGGAATACCAAACGGAGTCAAATTTACGTGCCAATTTTTGATGATTTTTTATGGACCAAAAGAAGCCCCTGGAGTAAAAGAGTTGGGCCAGAAGAGTCCCGAGATGTCCACGAGGGTGGGGGGCGCGTCCACCCCGCCCTGGGCGTGGGCTCCTATCTTGTGGACGATTCGGAGACCCCCCTGACGTGAGACCGACGCCAAAAATTCCTGTAAATACAGAAACCTCCAGAAAATTACCTATATCGGGAGTTCCGCCGCTGCAAGCCTTTGTAGCCATGAGAAATCAATCTAGGCCCTCTCTGGCACCCTGCCGGAGGGGTCCATCATCACCGGAGGCCATGGGGAAGGATCTCGGAGGGGGCCATCATTGCCATGAAGGACAAGGACCAGAGGGGGAACCTCTTCCCATCCAGGGGGAGGCCATGGAGGAGGAAGCACAAGGGGGAGAACTTCTCCTCCTCTCTCTCGCTGGCGCCGGAGTGTCATCGGGAGGGGAATCATCGCCGTGGTGATCGTCTTCATCAAAATCACCATCATCATCACCATCCTCATCTCTTTTACGCGGTCCACTCTCCCGCACCCTGCTGTAATCCCTACTTGAACATGGTGCTTTATGCCACATATTATGATCCAATGATGTGTTCCCATCCTATGATGTTTTGAGTAGATATCCTTTGTCCTTGGGTTGATTGATGATCTAGATTGGTATGAGTTGTATGTTTTATTTTGGTGCTGTCCTATTGTGCCCTCCGTGCCGCGCAAGCGTGAGGGATTCCCGCTGTAGGGTGTTGCAATATGTCCATGGTTTACTTATTGTCCGCATTGCTTGAGTGACAGAAGCATAAACACAAATAAGTGGGTCACGATGTATGAGAATAAAGGGGACTTGATATGTTATTGCTATGGTTGGGTTTTACCTTAATGATTTTTAGTAGTTGCGGATGCTTGCTAGAGTTCCAATCATAAGTGCATATGATCCAAGAAGAGAAAGTATGTTAGCTTATGCCTCTCCCTCATATGAAATTGCAATGACGACTGATACGTCTCCAACGTATCTATAATTAATTATTGTTCCATGCTATTATATTACCTGTTTTGGATGTTTATGGCCTTTATTTTATACATTATTATCATTTTTGGGACTAAGCTACTAACCGGAGGCCCAACCCGTATTGCCTATTTCAGTATTTCGAAGAAAAGGAATATCAAACGGAGTCCAAACGGAATGAAACCTTCGGAAGCGTGATTTTTGGAACGAACATGATCCATAGGACTTGGAGTGCAAGTCAAGAAGCAGCCGAGGCGACCACGAGAGGGTAGGGCGCCCCCTATAGGGCGCACCCCCTGTCTCGTGGGCCCCTCGGGCGGCCCCCGATGCACTTCTTCCTCCTATATAAGCCTACATACCCCGAAAACGTCCGAGGAGCAACCGAAACACAATTTCCACCACTGTAACCTTCTGTATCCGCGAGATCCCATCTTGGAGCCATTGCCGGCGTTCTGCCAGAGGGGGAATCCACCATGGAGGGCTTGTACATCAACACTATAGCCCCTCCAATGAGTTGTGAGTAGTTTACCACAGACCTTCGGGTCCATAGTTATTAGCTAGTTGGCTTCTTCTCTCTTTTGGATCTCAATACAATGTTCTCCCCCTCTCTTGTGGAGATCTATTCGATGTAATCTCTTTTTGCGGTGTGTTTGTCGAGATCCATTGAATTGTGGGTTCATGATCAAGTTTATCTATGGATAATAATTGAATCTTCTCTGAATTCTTTTATATGATTGAGTTATCTTTGCAAGTCTCTTCGAATTATCGGTTTGGTTTGTCCTACTAGATTGATCTTTGTTGCCATGGGAGAAGTGCTTAGCTTTGGGTTCAATCTTGCGGTGTTCTTAACCAGTGACAGAAAGGGTTACAAGACACGTATTGTATTGTTGCCATCGAGGATAAAAAGATGGGGTTTATATCATATTGCTTGAGTTTATCCCTCTACATCATGTCATCTTGCTTAATGCGTTACTCTGTTCTTATGAACTTGATACTCTAGATGCATGCTGGATAGCGGTCGATGTGTGGAGTAATAGTAGTAGATGCAGGCAGGAGTCGGTCTACTTGTTGCGGACGTGATTCCTATATACATGATCATGCCTAGATAGTCTCATAATTATTCGCTTTTCTATGAATTGCTCGACAGTATTTTTTTCACCCACCGTAATACTTATGCTCTTGAGAGAAGCCTCTAGTGAATCCTATGGCCCCCGGGTCTATCTCTTATCATATTTGCTTCCAATATACTTTTATTTGCATCTTTATTTTCTGCATCTATATTACGAAATACCAAAAATATATTTATCTTATCATATTAGCTCTATCAGATCTCACTTTCGCAAGTGGCCGTGAAGGGATTGACAACCCCTTTGCCGCGTTGGTTGCGAGTTCTTTGTTTGTTTGTGTAGGTTCGTGGGACTTGTTGAGGAGCCTCCTACTGGATTGATACCTTTGTTCTCAAAAACTGAGGGAAATACTTACGCTACTGTGCTGCATCACCCTTTCCTCTTCAAGGAAAACCAACGCAAGCTCAAGACGTAGCAAGAAGGATTTCTGGCGCCGTTGCCGGGGAGGTCTTCGCTCAAGTCAAGACATATGGAAACAGAGAACTTAAGATCTATGGATCCTCATCCGCTTGCTAATCTTTTTAATAGATCCAATTATGATGAACCAATTGCTAGTGAGTTTTGTGCACTAGATTATCTTTATGAAGCTTTGCTAAAAATTTGTGAATCTGAAAATTATGATGATGAAATTTATGAAGAGATTCACGATAACTCCTTGAATAAAAAGCATGATTGCAATGATTTTCCTATAAATTCTGTTGATGTCAATTCTGCTAATAATATGCAAAACCCTAAGCTTGGGGATGCTAGTTTTGCTATGTCTACTACTTGTTTCAATGATCATGATTGGGGTGATTCTTCTTATAACCTTGAAAATTTATTTAAGCCCCATGATGAATATGAGATTGATAATAGTGTTTGCAATAATATTGAAAGTGGGTTTGGAAGAGTGTCAACTTTAGATCCCACATATTTGGAGTATGTTCGATCTTATGGAGTTTTTGATAAAAGTGGGTTTGGAGAGGTCATGACTTTAGTTAATGTTAATCCCACTATTTTGGAAGAGTGTCAACTTTGCATGCATGTGGATCGTGTTGAGAATATGTTATGTGATAGCTATTTTGTTGAATTTTCTTATGATCCCACATGCAATTATTATGAGAGAGGAAAATATGGTTGTGGAAATTTGTATCTTACTAAATTACCTCTCGTCATGTTGAGATTGCTATCGTCTCTTTCTTCTTCCTTGCATATGCTAGTTTTTGCTTGCCATGAAATTTTTTTTGCTTATAATATGCCTATGAATAGGAAGCATGTTATACTTAGATGTGTTTGTCACATGTTTTATGATGCTCTCTTTATGCTTCAATTCTTGTCATTTATGTGAGCATCATTGAAATCTCAATGCCTAGCTAAAAAGGCTTTAAAGAAAAGCGCTTGTTGGGAGACAACCCAATATTTTTCCTTGCTGTTATTCAATAAATTTTGTTTCTACTTTATGTTTAGATGTGTTTCCATGTTTTATTTAGTGTTTGTGCCAAGTATAACCTATATGATAACCTATGATATGAGTTGATTTGATTCTGCTGAAAAACAGAAACTTTGCACTCACGAGAAAAAAATCAATAAATCACAGGAACGAGATTTTGCATTGATTCTTTTTGATTCTTTTAAATAAACAAATGTTTTAGGACTTACTATTTTGGTAGGATTTTTGAGCTTACATAAGTTTGCGTTAGTTACAGATTGCTACAGACTATTCTGTTTTTCACAGATTCTGTTTTTCGTGTGTTGTTTGCTTATTTTGATGCATCTATGGCTAGTATGTAAGGGTATGAACCATAGAGAACTTGGAATACAGTAGGGTTAACACCAATATAAATAAATAATGATTTCATTACAGTACCTTATGTGGTGGTTTTGTTTTCTTTCACTAATGGAGCTTATGAGATTTCCTGTTGAGTTTGGTGCTGTGAAGTTTTCAAGTTTTGGGTAAAGATTTGATGGACTATGAAATAAAGGGTGGCAAAAGACTAAGCTTGGGGATGCCTAAGGAACCCCAAGATATTCAAGAATAGCCAAAAGCCTAAGCTTGGGGATGCCCCCGGAAGGCATCCCCTCTTTCGTCTTCGTTCATTGGTAACTTTACTTGGAGCTATATTTTTATTTGCTACATGATATGTGTTTTGCTTGGAGCGTTGTGTATTATATTAGTCTTTGCTTTTTAGTTTACCACAATCATCCTTGCTCTAACACACCTTTTGGGAGAAGCCTCCTTGATTCAAATTTATTAGAATACTCTATGTGCTTCACTTATATCTTTTGAGCTAGATAGTTTTTGCTCTAGTACTTCACTTATATGTTTTAGAGCACGGTGGTGGATTAATTTTGAAGAAATTGTTGATCTCTCATGCTTCACTTATACTATTTTGAGAGTCTTTTAGAACAGCATGGTATTTGCTATGGTTATAAATTGGTCCTAGAATGATGAGCATCCAAGTTGGGTATAATAAAAACTATCATAGGAAGTGAATTGGATGCTATGATCAACTTAATACTTGATGACTGTTTTGAGATAGGGAGGTAGTGATATTAAAGTCATGCTAGTTGGGTGATTATGAATTTAAAGAATGCCTGTGTTGAAGTTAGCAAGTCCCGTAGCATGCACGTATGGTTAAAGTTGTGTAACAAATTTGAAGCATGAAGTGTACCTGGCTTGTGCATCCTTATGAGTGGCGGTCGGGGACGACCGATGGTATTTTCCTACTAATCTATCCCCTTAGGAGCATGCGCGTAGTGCTTAGTTTTTGATGACTTCTAAATTTTTGCAATAAGTATATGAGTTCTTATGACTAATGTTGAGTCCATGGGTTATACGCACTTTTACCTTTCCATCATTGCTAACCTCTTCGGTACCGTGCATTGCCCGTTCTCACCTTGAGAGTTGGTGCAAACTTTGCCGGTGCATCCAAACCCCGTGATATGATACGCTCTATCACACATAAGCCTCCTTATATGTTCCTCAAAACAGCCACCATACCTACCTATTTATGGCATTTCCATAGCCATTCCGAGATATATTGCCATGCAACTTTCCACCGTTCTATTCATAATCATCATGACATACATTACTTTTGTCATATTGCCATAGCATGATCATGTAGTTGACATCGTATTTGTGGCAAGGCCACCATGCATAATTTTTATACATGTCACTCTTGATTCATTGCACCATCCTGGTACACCGCCAGAGGCATTCATATAGAGTCATACCTTGTTCTAGCTTCGAGTTGTAATTCATGTTTTGTAATCAATAAAAGTGTGATGATCATCATTATTAGAGCATTGCCCAAAAAGAAAAAAGAAGAAAGGCCAAAAATAAAAAAGAAAAAAGAAAGGCCAAAAAAAAGAAAAAAAGAAAAAGAAAAAATAGAAAATAAATAAATAAATAAAAGGGCAATGCTACTATCTCTTTTTCCACACTTGTGCTACAAAGTAGCACCTTGTTCTTCATGTAGTGAGTCTCATATGTTGTGCTTCAAAGTAGCACCATGTTTTCATGTAGAGAGTCTCATGTGTTGTCACTTTCATATACTAGTGGGAATTTTTCATTATAGAACTTGGCTTGTATATTCCTACGATAGGCTTCCTCAAATGCCCTAGGTCTTCGTGAGCAAGCAAGTTGGATGCACACGCACTAGTTTTCTTTTGTTGAGCTTTCATTCATTTATAGCTCTAGTGCATCCGTTGCATGGCAATCCCTACTCCTCATGTTGACATCAATTGATGGGCATTCCCATAGCCCGTTGATTATCCTTGTCAATGTGAGACTTTATCCTTTTTTGTCTTCTCCACACAATCCCCAATCATTATTCTATTCCACACATAGTGCTATATCCATGGCTCACGCTCATGTATTGCGTGAAGGTTGAAATTTTTTGAGATTATTTAAGTACGAAACAATTGCTTGGCTTGTCATCGGGGGTATAGAAGTTGGGAAGATGTTTGTGTGACAAAATTGAAGCATAGCCTAACTATATAATTTTGTAGGGATGAACTTTGTTTAGCCATGTTATTTTGAGAAGACATGATTGCTTTTGTTAGTATGCTTGAAGTATTACTATTTCTTTTGTCAATATGAACTTTTATCTTGAATCATTTGGATCTGAACATTCATGCCACAATAAAGAAAAATTACATTGAGAATTATGCTAGGTAGCATTCCACATCAAAAATTCTGTTTTTATCATTTACCTACTCGAGGACGAGCAGGAATTAAGCTTGGGGATGCTTGATACGTCTCCAACGTATTTATAATTTTTGATTGCTCCATGCTATTATATTACCTGTTTTAGATGTTTATGGGCTTTATTTTATACATTATTATCATTTTTGGGACTAACCTACTAACCGGAGGCCTAGCCCGTATTGCTATTTTTTTTGCCTATTTCAGTATTTCCAAGAAAAGGAATATCAAACGGAGTCCAAATGGAATGAAACCTTTGGAAGCGTGATTTTTGGAACAAACATGATCGAGAGGACTTAGAGTGCAAGTCAAGAAGCAGCTAAGGTGGCCACGAGGGGGTAGGGCGCCCCCCATAGGGCGCGCCCCCTGTCTCGTGGGCCCCTCGGGCGGCCACCGACGTACTTCTTCCCCCTATATAAGCCTACATACCCTGAAAACGTCCGAGGAGAAACCGAAACACAATTTCCACCACTGTAACCTTCTGTATCCGCGAGATCCCATCTTGGAGCCGTTGCCGGCGTTCTGCCGGAGGGGGAATCCACCACAGAGGGCTTCTACATCAACACCATAGCCCCTCCAATGAGTTGTGAGCAGTTTACCACAGACCTACGGGTCCATAGTTATTAGCTAGTTGGCTTCTTCTCTCTTTTTGGATCTCAATAAAATGTTCTCCCCCTCTCTTGTGGAGATCTATTCGATGTAATCTCTTTTTGCGGTGTGTTTGTCAAGATCCGATGAATTGTGGGTTTATGATCAAGTTTATCTATGGATAATAATTGAATCTTCTCTGAATTCGTTTATATGATTGAGTTATCTTTGCAAGTCTCGTCGAATTATCGGTTTGGTTTGGCCTACTAGATTGATCTTTGTTGCCATGGGAGAAGTGCTTAGCTTTGGGTTCAATCTTGTGGTGTTCTTACCCAGTGACAGAAAGGGTTGCAAGACACGTATTGTATTGTTGCCATCGAGGATAAAAGATGGGGTTTATCATATTGCTTGAGTTTATCCCTCTACATCATGTCATCTTGCTTAATGCGTTACTCTGTTCTTATGAAATTAATACTCTAGATGCATGCTGGATAGCGGTCGATGTGTGGAGTAATAGTAGTAGATGCAGGCAGGAGTCGGTCTACTTGTTGCGGAAGTGATGCCTATATACATGATCATGCCTAGATAGTCTCATAATTATTCGCTTTTCTATCAATTGCTTGACAGTAATTTGTTCACCCACCGTAATACTTATGCTCTTGAGAGAAGCCTCTAGTGAAACCTATGGCCCCCGGGTCTATCTCTTATCATATTTTCTTCCAATCTACTTTTATTTGCATTTTTATTTTCTGGATCTATATTATAAAATACCAAAAATATATTTATCTTATCATATTATCTCTATCAGATCTCACTTTCGCAAGTGGTCATGAAGGGATTGACAACCCCTTTGTCGCGTTGGTTGCGAGTTCTTTGTTTGTTTGTGTAGGTTCATGGGACTTGTTGAGGAGCCTCCTACTGGATTGATACCTTGGTTCTCAAAAACTGAGGGAAATACTTACGCTACTGTGCTGCATCACCCTTTCCTCTTCAAGGAAAACGAACGCAAGCTCAAGACGTAGCAACGACCACCGGTCTTGTTAACAATTGCCTAGGATAATTCCGCACACCGACTCATCATTATTCCACACTCGCTATTTATAATATTTAGTAATATATTCTTACTTTATGATAACAACACCTACTTTTATTCTTTATCTTTTCGATATCATGCAAAGTTATCCTCTTCATACCCACAACGTAGTATTTCTTGTTTCTAATTGGAAGCAAACGTTCGGTGTACGTAGAGTCGTATCAGTGGCAGATAGGACTTAAGAGAATATTGATCTTACCTTTAGCTCCTTGTGGGTTCGACACTCCATACTTATCACTTCCACCATTGGGAATTGCTATGATGATTCCCTGCACTTGGGGATTATCAAGCTCTTTTCTGGCGCCGTTGCCGGGGAGCAATAGCATGGGGTTCATATTCTCGTGTGTGCTTGTTTGCTTTCTTCACTAAGTAGATTTTGTTTTTCCTTTTTGTTTCTATTTAGTTGTGGGTGGAACATACAAATTTTGTTTTAAATAATGACAATACAAAAAAATTACTTGCCTCTCATGCCTAAAAAAGTTTTTCAAAAAGAGAAGTGATTGGAAAGTTATGCATTGAAGAAGTGAGGGTTGACCTTGAGCACTTGTGTTCATGCTCAAGGAAAAAATGTAGAATTTTTCATGGAAGTTTCTCTGTAAATAATTATCCCCTTGTATATACCCTTTCTATTATAAAAATAATGTGCCAAGCTTTGTTTTAGGTTGATTAGATTGCTTGTTTACTATGTGCAGTACAAAAACAGAAACTTTGTCTGTAGCGCGTGAATTTACATTTTTTACTGGAATGTCAAATGGGTCTGAAACTTTGTGAACATTACTTCTGTACAAATTGTTTAAAGTTTCATATTTTATTTAGAATTTTTGGAGTTACATAAGTTTACTAAATTTCCAGATTACTACAGACTGTCCTGTTTTTGACAGATTCTGTTTTCTATGTGTTGTTCGCTTATTTTGATGAATCCATGGGTAGTATCAGGGAGTATGAACCATGGTGAAGTTGGAATACAATACATAAAGTTCTAATATTAAAATTGAAATGAGTTTTCAACAGTACCTAAATGTAGTGATTTGCTTTATTATGCTAACAGATCTCACAAAGTTATTGTTAAGTTTTGTGTGGATGAAGTGTTCGAAGAACGAGGAGTTACCGATGTGAGAAGAATAAAGAGAGGCAAGAGTTCAAGATTGGGGATGCACATGGCACCCCAAGTAAATACTTCAAACATACTCAAGCATCTAAGCTTGGGGATGCCCCGGTTGGCATCCCATCTTTCTTCTTCAACAATTATCGGTATACCTCGGTTTTTGTTTTGTTCACATGATTTGTGTCCCTTGTGTTTTTCTTTTTCTTTAGGAACCATGCTAGTATGAGATAGCCCTTCATTAATTTATAGAATGCTTCATGTTCTTCACTTATATCTTTTTAGTATGGTTTTACAGAATGCTTCATGTGCTTCACTATTATATTTTGAGCTTGGATATTGGTTAGTCTATATTAATTGTAGAATGCTCCATGATCTTCACTTATATCTTTTGGAGTATGAATAATACTATCATCTAAAGTGGGTTTGGAAGGGTGTCAACTTTAGGAATTAGTGATCCCACTATTTTGGAGGGTGTTGAATCTTAGTGTGATATTTATGAAAGTGGATTTGGAAGAGTGTGAACTTTAGTTACTAATGATTCCACTATTTTGGAAGAGGTTCCAATTGATTATGAGAACAAAGTTGCTATCTACGATGATTAATGTGATGACATGTATGCTATAAAGAATAATGTTAACCATGAAACTTGTCATCATGATTTTAATTTTCAATTGGATTATGCCTCACATGACGGTTATTTTGTTGAGTTTGCTCCCACTATTCCGAATGAGAAGAATTTTGCTTATGTGGAGAGTAGAAAAATTTCTATGCTTGTAGATCATGAACAGAATGCTTTATGTGATGGTTATATTGTTGAATTCATTCATGATGATACCGAAAATTATTATGAGGGAGTAATTTATGCTTGTAGGAGTTGCAATAATACCAAGTTTCCTCTCTATGTGCTTAAAGTTTCAAAGTTATACTTGTTTTGCCTTCCTATGCTAGTTGATTCTTGTTCCGTTAAATTATGTGCTCACAAAATCCCTAGGCATAGGAAGTGGGTTAGATGTAAATGTGCTAGTCATATTCTTCATGATGCTCTCTCTATGTTTCAATTCTTTTCTTTTATGTGAGCATCATTGAAATCACCATGCCTACCTAAAAGGCATTAAAGAAAAGTGCTTGTTGGGAGACAACCCAATATCTACCCTCTGTTTTTTGTTTTTACATGATTAAGCTACTGTATTAATCATGTTTTATAGCTTTTGTTTCAATAAATGGCCGAGTAAGACCTTTGGGAAGACTTGGGTGAAAGTTAATGTGATCTTGTTGAAAAAACTAAAACTTTGCGCTCACGGGATTAGCTGCCATTTTTTTACAGAAGAGTGATTTTGAGTTTATTATTTTTGAAGAAGATTAATAGACAAATTATTCACGTCCACCAATTTATTTCATAATTTTTGGAGTAGCAGAAGTATGGTTGTTGTTCAGATCATTACAGACTGTTCTGTTTATGACAGATTCTGTTTTCATTGCATAGTTTGCTTGTTTTCTAGTTTCTATGGCTTATATTTCTCAATATAAAGTGTAGAAATGATATGGTACAGTAGGCATTGTGTGATAACAATTATGAACCTTGTGTTTGACAGTAGCAAAGTGAATGGTTTACTCTTTATCATACTAACCTATCTCACGAAGTTCCGTTAAGTTTTGTGTGATTGAAGTTTTCAAGCTTTGAGTGAGATATTGATATGAGGAGAATAAGGAGCAGAAAGACCCTAAGCTTGGGATGCCCAAGGCACCCCAAGGTAATATTCAAGGAATACTCAAGTGCCTAAGCTTGGGGATGCCCCGGAAGGCATCCCCTCTTTCGTCTTCAAAACTATTGGTATACTTTACTTGGAGCTATATTTTTATTCGTCACATGATATGTGTTTTGCCTGGAGCGTATTTTCAATTTTACTTGCTGTTTGAATAAAATAATTGGATCTGAAATATTGAATGAAAAAGAATCCTCCCATGGCTAGTTAATTATTTGACTACTCAGTGTCCTTCACTTATATCTTTTTGGAGTAGTTTGTCATTTACTCACGCGCTTCACGTATATCCTATGAGTAAATGGTTGAATGAATTGAATATCATAAATCTGAATTTATATATCTTTAAAATGCTTATACCATGGGGAGTAATGATTTCACATAAAATAAGTATAGGTAGTAAACTTATTGAAAGTTAGTAAACGCAGAATTGGTCACTTGAACAATTCATGATATAATATTGAAGGAAGAGAGATTTCACATATAAATATACTATCTTGGAGATCTTTTGTAACTGTGAGCACTCATTAAAATATGACATGCAAAAAGGTTGATGTTGGACAAGTAAGACAACTTAATGATATATGTTTTCCTATATCCAAAACATTATATTGTCTTGGATCATCCAACATGTCGAGCTTGACTTTCTCTCTCATGCTAGCCAAATTCTTTGCACCAAGTAGAAATACTACTTGTGCTTCCAAACATCCCTTAAACTAGTTTTGCCATGAGGGTCCACCATACCTACCTATGGATTGAGTAAGATCCTTCAAGTAAGTTGTCATCGGTGCATGCAATCAAAATAGCTCTTTAAATATGTATGATCTATTAGTGCAAAGAAAATAAGCTTTATACGAACTTGTGATAGGGAAGATATAAAAGTGAGGACTGCATAATAAAGGTCTCTGACACAAGAGGCAATATAAAGTGACATTCTTTTGCATTAAGATTTTGTGCATCCAACATTAAAATTGCATGACAACCTTTGCTTCCCTCTGCGAAGGGCCTATCTTTTACTTTTATCTTCTACCCTTATACAAGAGTCATGGTGATCATCACCTTTCCTTTTTACACTTTTTTTGGCAAGCACTTTGTGTTGGAGCGATCCGGATGTATATATATCCACTTTGATGTAGGTTTTCATAAAGTATTATTGTTGACATTACCCTTGAGGTAAAAGGTTGGGAGGCAAAACTATAAGCCCCACTCTTTCTCTGTGTCCGATTAAAACTTTGAACCCATAAATATCACACGAGTGTTAGCAATTGTGAAAGACTATATGATAGTTGAGTATGTGGGATTTGCTAAATCAAAGCTCCTACATAGACCCTTCCTGAAAATAAGATGAATTGCAATTGTTTGATGACTAAGAGCACTATTTGTTAGTTTTCAAGAAAGTTTATGATCTATACTTTAACATGTGAATAGCTTGTTACTTGATCATGAAAAGTTTTATGAGATGAGCTACTTTTATGACGTATAATGATTATGAAAAGGTGATTGAAATTATGATTGATCAAACTTGTTCACCTGCTAGCATTCACACTTCATAAATTATTTCTTTTAGCATTTACCTACTCGAGGACGAGCAGGAATTAAGCTTGGGGATGCTGATACGTCTCCAATGTATCTATAACTTATGAAGTATTCATGCTATTATATTATCCATTATAGATGTTTTATATGCATTTATATGCTATTTTATATGTTTTTGGGACTAACCTATTAACCTAGAGCCCATTGCCAGTTTCTGTTTTTCCTTGTTTTTGAGTTTTACAGAAAAGTAATACCAAACGGGGTCCAATTGACGTGCCAATTTTTGATGATTTTTATGGACCAAAAGAAGCCCCTGGAGTAAAAGAGTTGGGCCAGAAGAGTCCCGGGATGTCCACGAGGGTGGGGGGCACGCCCACCCCCCCTGGGCGTGAGCCCCTATCTCGTGGACGATTCAGAGACCCCCTTGACGTGATACCGACGCCAAAAATTCCTATAAATACAGAAACCTCCAGAAAGTAACCTAGATCGGGAGTTCCGCCGCCGCAAGCCTCTGTAGCCACGAGAAATCAATTTAGGCCCTCTCTGGCACCCTGCCGGAGGGGGCCATCATCATCGGAGGCAATGGGGAAGGATCTCAGAGGGGCCATCATTGCCATGAAGGCCAAGGACCAGAGGGGGAACCTCTTCCCATCCAGGGGGAGGCAATGTTGGGGGAAGCACAAGGGGGATAACCTCTCCTCCTCTCTCTCAGTGGCGCCGGAGTGCCATCGGGAGGGGAATCATCACGGCGGTGATCGTCTTCATCAACATCACCATCATCATCAGCGTCCTCATCTCTTTTACGCGGTCCACTCTCCCGCACCCCATTGTAATCCCTACTTGAACGTGGTGCTTTATGCCACATATTATGATCCAATGATGTGTTGCCATCCTATGATGTTTTGAGTAGATATCCTTTGTCCTTGGGTTGATTGATGATCTAGATTGGTATGAGTTTCATGTTTTATTTTGGTGCTGTCCTATTGTGCCCTCTGTGCCGCGCAAGCGTGAGGGATTCCCGCTGTAGGGTGTTGCAATATGTCCATGGTTTACTTATTGTCCGCATTGCTTGAGTGACAGAAGCATAAACACAAATAAGTGGGTCACGATGTATGAGAATAAAGGGGACTTGATATGTTATTGCTATGGTTGGGTTTTACCTTAATGATTTTTAGTAGTTGCGGATACTTGCTAGAGTTCCAATCATAAGTGCATATGATCCAAGAAGAGAAAGTATGTTAGCTTATGCCTCTCCCTCATATGAAATTGCAATCATGACCACCGGTCTTGTTAATAATTGCCTAGGATAATTCCGCGCACCGACCCATCATTATTCCACACTCGCTATTTATAATATTTAGTAATATATTCTAACTTTATGATAACAACACCTACTTTTATGTCTTAGCTTGCCGATATCATGCAAAGTTATCCTCTTCATACCCACAATGTAGTTTTATTTCTCGTTTCTAGTTAGAAGCAAACATCCGGTGTAAGTAGAGTCGTATCAGTGGAAGATAAGACTTGAGAGAATATTGATCTTACCTTTAGCTCCATGTGGATTTGACACTCCATACTTATCACTTCCACCATTGCGAATTGCTATGATGATTCCCTGCACTTGGGGATTATCAAGGAGAGGCTGCCGAAAGTAGTACAAAGCCCTCCGTAGTAGTAGTATTTAGGGGCTATTTTGTTCAGCTCATCTGACTATCACTAAAAAAAAGACACATCCGTGACATTTTGGGCCGAACGAATTTTTTTGTCATACTTATGACACTTCTATTACGATAATTGTGACAAAACCCGGTATCATCATAGATGTGGTCGGCTCCTACTTCTATGACAAATAATCATTACACAAAATGGGATTTTCGTCCTGGGTGGACCGGAGACGCAGCTACATGACATTCTTTGGGCCATCCATGACGGAAAAAACCATGGTAGAAGTGAGGGCGAGGAAAATATCGGGGTGTTCCCGGTTACGATGGGTGGTCGGGGCCAAGCGATGCACGGAGGTTTGCACATTTCTCTTGTACAGCCACGCGCGTGGGTGTGAGGCGTTGGGCTCTAACTAAACCCGAGAGAGGCGTTCACCTACTGAACCCGAGCGATTGCACTGCAGGCTACATGTTACTAAACCCGAGCGATCGATCGATGGCTGTTAACTGAACCCGATCGAGCGATTTCTTCCCTACTGCTGCTAACTGAAGCCGATCGATGCTGCCTCTGGATGAACAGTGAGCGTTGCTGGGGGGTTTGGATGAATAGTGAGTGTTGCTGGGGGGTTTGGATGAATAGTTCCTGGTGGGGGTGGATGAACAGGACCCCGTGGTGTTGCCTCTGGATGAATAGGACCCCGATCGATCAAGCCAATTGGGGCTGGATGAATAGGACCCCGTGGAGGGCTGGATGAACAGGACCACCCCGTGGAGGGATGGTTGAACAATAGCCGGCAGAGGGTTGGATGAACAGTAGCCCGTGGAGGGGTGGTTGAACAGGATCCCGTGGAGAGGGCTGATTGAACAGTAGCCGGTGGAGTAGCGCGCGGTGGAGGCTGGAGGAACAGGAGCCCGTGGATGAACAGTCACAAATGCATGCTGGAGGAGGTCGACCGTGGATGAACAGTAGCCCGTGGAGACTAGAGGAGGTTGATGGTGGAGTTGAATAGTATCGAGTGGAGTCCCGTTTTGCGGTACGCCACACCCCTCCCGATGAACAGGACCCCCGTTTCGATCGTAGCGCTCTAACACAAGTCTGTTTCCTCCGTTTTGCGGTACGACACACCCCTCCCGATCAACAGGACCCTGTTTCGACCGTAGGAGGTCCAACAGAAGTCCGTTTCCTCCGTTTTGCGGTATGCCAGACCCCTCCCGATGAACAGGATCCCGTTCCGACCGTGGTCGGTCGAACAAAAGGCCGTTTCCTCCGTTCTGTGGTATGCCAAGCCTCATTTCCATCGGTTGTTCCGTCCGAGCCCTCCCGATGAACATGAGGATGCATTCCGTTCTGACCCAGCCGGTTGGCTCCCCATGAACACGAGAACGACGCAGTTTCTCCGTTCCGACCCAGCCATGTACACGAGCCCTGGCTGTACGCATGCGCGAGTAGGCATTCGAGACCCCACCCATATGTACATACGTGGCTGTATTTACTTTCTGGCACCCTGGCCGATGTACGTATGTGTACATGCTACGTGCGCGCCTCTACTACGACACATACACGTATACATCGACCAGTATGTACGTACACGTTCGCGACCAGAATGACAACACTACATACGCTTCGACCAGGTGGGTCCCAACTGTCAGGCACTTCCTTGCGTGCGAAGATGTAGCTGGTGGGTCCCAACAGTGAGGGGGAAAATCTTTTTTTTGCCCGGGCGCACTTCCTTGCGTGCGAAGATGTAGTTGGTGAGTCCCAGCAGTCAGGGGGAAACATTTTTTCACGAAATACGGTGTCCCATCTGGTGGGTCCCTGCTGTTAGGTGGAGGAATAATTATTTTGCGTGTAATAAGGAGGCACTTCCTTGCGTCCTCCGTGGACCCAGTTGTCAGCCTCTCCATGTACAGTACTCTTCCAATTGAAGTCGTTCCTTGGCCATGTTGACCACGCTGCGCTAAGAGCACCAGGTCGGTGGAGAACGGCGAGGCCTAGGAAGGGGAGGACGCGGAGCCGGGGAAGATGCAGCAGTGGAAGCCCACGCGGAGAGGAGTACGACGGTTCACTGGTTCGGCTACGGCGTGAGGCTGCCGGCACCGCAGGGTCTGGCCAGCGGTGGGAATAGTAGGGTGCGGTGAGGCCTCCGTGGCAGCAGCCCGCCACGGGAGGCAGGAGCATGCGGCACGACTGGCGCTGCTTTGGGCGTTTGGAGCAAGAAGACCAGAGGTTGAAGACGGTCACTGGAGCTAGAATCGTTCATATTGACTAAGTTGACAAAGTCCTCCGTCCCGGTCAACTTAGTAGGCCCACAAGTCAGCCTCCCAGCAAGGAGGGTCCCAGCTAGCAGGGGGAGTATTCATTTTTTGTGCGTAATAAGGAGGCACTTCTGGTGGGTCCGAGCTGACAGCGGGGGGATGTTTTTTTTTGCGAAATACGGTGGCCCGTCCGATGGGTCCCAGCTATCCGGGGGGGGGAACGTTTTTTCGCGAAATACGGTGGCCCGTCCGGTGGGTCCCTGCTATCAGGTGGAGGAATAATTATTTTGCCTGTAATAAGGAGGCACTTCCTTGCGGCTGCCATGGACCCAGCTGTCAGCCTCTCCACGTTTAGTACTCTTCCGATGGAAGTCGGTCATTGACCACATTGACCATGCCATACCAAGAGCACCACGGTGGTGGAGGACGGCGAGGCCTAGGAAGGGGACAACGCGGAGCCGGGGAAGACGCGACAGTGGATGCCCACACAGAGAGGAGTACGAGGGTTCACTGGTTTCGCTGCGGTGTGAGGGTGTCATCGCCGCAGAATAACAACGGGTGTGGGTGAGTGGAGGGATGGCCTGGCCAGCGGTGGGAGTAGTAGGGGGCGGTGAGGCCTCCGTGACAACACAGCCATCCACGGGAGGCAGGAGTAGGCGGCATGACCTGCGCTGCTTTGGGCGGCTGGAGCAAGAAGACTAGCGGTTGAAGAAGCACTACGGCCGTTGGATGGACATCGTACGGTCACTGCAGCTAGAATCGTTTATATTGAGTAAGTTGACAAAGCCCTTGGTACGCGTCAAGTTAGTAGGCCCACAGGTCAGCCTCTCACTATGCGGGGTCCCAGTTAGCACGGGGAGTATATTTTTTTTGTGCGTAATAAGGAGGCACTTCCTTGTGTGCGAAGATATAGCTGGTGGGTCCGACCTGTCAGCAGGGGGACGTTTTTTTCGTGAAATACAGAGGCCCTTCCGGCGGGTCCCAGGTGTCAGCTGGAGGAATCATTATTTTGCGTGTAATAAGGAGGAATTTCCTTGTGCGCGCCCGTGGACCCAGCTGTCAGCCTCTCCACGTACAGTCCACGTCCGATGGAAGTCGTTCCTTGACCATGTTCACCATGCCGCACCGAGAGCACCATGGCGGTGGAAAATGGCGAGGCCTAGGAAGGGGACACAGAGCTGGGGAAGACGCGGCAATGGATGCCCACGCGGAGAGGAGTACAAGGGTTCACTGGTTCAGCTTCGGTGTGAGGCTGCCGTCGCTCCAGAATAACAGGGGGTGTGGGTGAGTGGAGGGATGGCCTGGCCAGCGGTGGGAGTAGTAGGGAGCGGTGAGGCCTCCGCGTCAGCACAGCCGGCCACGGGAGGCAGGAGCAGGCTACACGATCGACGCTGCTTTGGGCGACTGAAGCAAGAAGACCCGCGGTTGAGGAAGCACGACGGCCGTTGGATGGACATCATACGTTCACTGTAGCTAGAATCATTTATATTGACTAAGTTGACAAATCCCTTGGTACGCGTCAACTTAGTAGGACCACAGGTCAGCCTCCGAAATGGTGCTCCCCAGATATCAAGGGGAGGAATCATTTTTTGGGCGGCCGAAGCTAGAATATCCGAGATTGAAGAAGAAGCACGACATCCATTGGATAGATATCCAACGACCACTGCTGCTAGAAGCGTGTGTTGACTATAAGTTGACAAAGCCTTGCATACGCGTCAACTACTTTTTTTAGGGTACACGCCAACTTAGTAGGCCCACAAGTGTGTGGCACAAAACTTATAGCCCATTTGCAATTCGTAAGAATGTACATCCCATTTTTGAATTCTAATGGAATTTACTACAGCGCATTTACAGTTTGTTAAAAGTATAGCCCATTTTCTAGCTAGGACAACGATTAATAATTTCAAACAACCGTTCAAGATATAATTCAATAAAATTTCCCACATTTTGATGGGATTTGAAATATTTTTATCCTGAAATTTCTAGTCAGATTAAATATAAATTTGTATTACGTAAAAATCCAACGAAACATTGCCCGCGCAACAATTAAAAATTAAGATTTTCAAAATCCAAAAATAATATTTTATAAACTAATTACATGTTTGGTGCATTTTTTATAGTTACTGCCTAGTTTTTATAATTACATCCCATTTATTATTTTGTAAAGCCCATTTTCCTGTTAAGCCTAATGCATCCCTCCTAGAAAAGATTTATAGCCCAGCGAGGCGGAGAATAACAAGTTTACCTTGCCTGGGTATTCCTCAAAAAAACGTATAGCTAGGCTAGCCATTTTCATCTTGAAAAAAAATTAATATCTGGACTGGATATCTGGCCTGGGCTAGACGGGCCACATCCCGCCCAGTTATACCCTGCTGTCCTCTGAACAAACAACGAAAACATCGCTCAAGAAAAACTCTGCAGTACTCACGCCTCAAAAACACAAATACTGCTCGAGCTGCTTGGTCCCAGCTGTCGGTCGCACCTTGTGCAATTCTCTTGTTTATATTGACTACATAAGTTGACAATGGTGTGGGACCGTGATGTCAGGAAACAGGGAGGAAGCAAAAAAAATATAGTTGTACATAATAAGGAGGCACTTGCGTACGTACGACTATGGCCCTAGTGGGTCCCTACTGTCATCCAGTCAAAATAAAGTCATATCTTGAATCATCATGTTCTTTGACCATGTTAACAATGCTCGACGCCACGGCGAGCGCAACAACTCAAAGGACGAGGAGAGGGCCTCGCGGGCCCTATGGATGGTCTAATATAGCGCCAGCTGCTCATTCAGGAAGCCAGGATCATCGGACACCTATGAGCACCTTCAAGAGAGTGAGACGGCATGAAACGGTAAGGCCGCGCTTGGGAGCTCTGGTTTATTTCACACCTGTATTAAGATACAAGTGCAATTTACTCGTCATCGGAAACAACGCGTAAAATACAAGCGTAACGAAACCAGGGGCCCAAGGTCTATAAGTAAAACCGGCGGGTTACGTGTGTAATTTGAGAGACCAGTGTATATTTTAGTAGTCGAAATCGACCAACCAAGCGCTTCGCCCGAGACCATCTGCTTTTATTTACAAGCGTCAGTTTTACAAGCAGTTTTGGTTGGAAAACGACGATCCAATCACGGCCTAAGATGATGAGTTGGTCGGAAGATCATATGGTTTCACGTCTAACCTACCCGACTTGTCTTATAGGCTATGAATGAAACATAAGACGATGAACTTCTTAAGCATGGAAACAACAGAAGAGGATGATCTTCTTAACAAGCAAATCACTGGCATTAGATCAACATGCAAAACAATATGAAGCATTATTCTCACGGTGAACAGCTCGTGATGCCGCATGCCACAACATTCCAAACTCAACTTTGCAATCAAACACAAGGCCTGGCATTACATAGACAATATTCAGAACAAATTCTTAAAATACCATACATAAGTCAACATTCATGTGACTATGCATCTCAGCAGAGTAACAATTTACTTCAAAACTGAACGCAGGAATAGGAAAAAATGATCGACGCTGCTCACAGCAAAGGGCGTCCTACTCAAAAATATCAAATGCATGTCTTCTGGCTAACATCAATGAGCAAATTTTGACAAGGTTTTCCAATTCCAATATATTAAACTAATGTCTTCTTGCTAACATCAATGATTAAACTTTGACAAGCTTTTCACATTTCAAAATATGTAATGCCTATGATCGTGGAGTCTTGTCATGCCTTCTTGTACTTGTTTGGGCACTTTTTGCCCAGTGCACTCCACGTGTTGTAGAGTTTCCTATGCTCTCTGCAGACTAGTCATGTCACCAATGTCTACTAATACTCAGTAAAGCTTCTCGATCATTCCTTCTGTAATGCAGCTCAAACAGTGAATGCTTCTTTCTGCAAAGTGGAACGACCAACTGGACCCTGTAATGCAACAGTTTGCCATGGACACATTGGCTCCTTTTGTGCAGTTCAACTAAAATCAAAGTCGGAATAAAACCGAGCTATAATTTTGATATCCCTGTAAGCAACAATAGGTATAAGGGAAACAATTACTGAGAAATAACGGTTGATGACTTGTACTCCAAGAAGAAAAGCATCTACTGATCTACCTTATCTTAATGGGAAACAAAGCAGGAGAGTAGCAATTCTCCATCAGTGTGATTCATTCATATTGACTGAGACATTATCTAAACAATGCCTTGTTTCAACATGTATAAAGAACGATAAAGCAGAAAAGTACCATTCCTAAAACAATGTGACTGATTCATTTTGACAGAGACATTATCTTAACAATAACTTGGTTAAACATGTAGAAAGAACTACAAAGCAGGATAGTACCATTCCTAAAACAATGCGACTGATTCATTTTAACATAGGCAAAAAACGAATCAATTACTAGCCAATAAAGGAGGATCAAACATGTGGCCACAAAAGTGGTAATCCCGCCAATCCCTAACAAGTGTTGTAGTTTTGAACTAAGATTTAGTAGTTAATTAATTCTGAGAGTGGCATTGCTTAAATTTACCAGCGGCATTAGATTAACAAAAAGCGTAAATAGTTCCAGGGAGAGTGGGCACAACAACAGCATGTGCTTCCATCTACTTATAAAGGGGGTGATGTAGAGTTTTGTTGTAACAAAGAAACAAGCATCATGTCTGGGTGGGAACAATTTTTGCTCACTTAATCACTACTAGAAAAAGGCCTACTAATGGCGCACTGGTTTTGCCTAGTAATGGCACACTACCGGTGCGCCATTAGTAGCACGACACTAGAATTTTTTACTAATGGCGCACCACTGGTGCGCCATTAGTATCTGGTATACTAATGGCGCACCAAGCAGTGCGCCATTAGTATGTAACACCATGCGCCATTAGTATGCCTCCCGTGGTGCCATATGTAACCACGTGCTTTGTCATACTAATGGCGCACTCTGCCTTGATGCGCCGTTAGTATCCTTTGGCATACTAATGGCGCACTCTGCCTTGATGCGCCATTAGTATGAATATTTGTTTTTTTGCTTTTATGATTTTTGCACGAGTTACAAAATATATTATTGGACAGAATATAGACAGCAGCACACAGCAACAGCAGATTCATCGAATACAATAGAAGATTAGTCTCCGAATACAATTCATCATATTCGTCTCCGAATTCAAAAGACCGAACAAAGATAAAACATTAAAAGTCTCAAGACCGCGAGTATCGAGTTTGTCTTCACATTACAAGTCGATATCGATCATCTAAACTACCATCACATAAAAGAGAGCTGCGGTCATCACGATGGGCATCATCGCGATCAAACTGGTCTTCATCCGGTTCCTCCAACGCTCCCTCCTCTCTCCCGCTAGATAGCGGGCGTATCTAGATTCGACCTCCGCCCTAGTGGTGTACCGTTTGTAACTGTTATCGCTGAAATGGTGAACCTGTCTCCGACACTCCTCCCAGTCGCCGTAGACTCCGAGAACCTTACCCTTGTACACGACATACGATGACATCTCTATGCACAAGCCAAACAACAGACAACAGACAATACATAAGCAATATGTAAGTATGCAACAAAAGGATCGGAAGAGAAATGCAAGACATTAATAGCACGATTCATGATCCTACTAATAAATACCATCGATTACATCTAAGTTGAATGACTGTCCAAACCAAAGAGACATACGAATTCATTAAAGTTTAATTACAACATGAGCCAATCAATGTTTCAGAACTACACATCACTACTTTCGACTCGACTCATCGGACAGGAGCGGGGATGAAGCCGTCGTCTGTCGTGATGGTCATGAAATCACGGTCGTTGTCACCCTGCATTTGTAGCATTCCATCTATCTCATTGTTGGATGGTTGATATATGAGGTAGAACTGCCCCGAGGTATGAAGGGCATCTTGAAGGATGATGTCCGCAAACTCCGACTGGATGCGAAAGAATTCTTGTCTGAGGTCCGCGTCCTGGGTTGCCGACAACCTCGCGGCCCAATCTTTGAGACTATCTGGTAGCAGAAGTTGATGATGGTCCCTTACGATCGCCCGCATGTGATGGAGGGCGTAGTAGGCATCCTTCTGACTGCCAGGCGGCTGCTTGACGCAGCAGAAATTCGTATTGTGTGAGAAGGTGTGCTTGCCGAACTTCCCTGGTGAAGGTACCTCCAGATTTGGCGTAGCCGGGGAGAACATCATCAAGAACTTTCTTGACATTTGTGTAGTCTATCTTGGAGTTACGGTTCGGGTCGAAATACGTGGCCATGGAATATTTCGGGCTTAAGAGGATGAGTGTGCAATGTGTGTCACTGCACAGAACACGGAATGTTAGAAAAAAAACGAATGATCGAAATCTAAGAAATCATATGTTACGGGGCGGTTAAGGGATGGCTTACACGGGAAAGTAAGACACAAGGAAGTTATCCTTATCTGGGTTTGCCAGAATGACGCCTTCGAGGTGTGAACTCGCAACTTGGCGGTCCCCAGCGCTGCTCAAGTGCTTGCACGCATGTAGAAGGGGTCGACTATCACGATGTCCGGGGTCTTGTCTCTAATGATCCGCATCTCCATACTCAGCGAAAACAGCCGAACGAAGGTGTAGTGCAGCGGATGAAGGTTAAACATAGCAAAGATGTCATCAAACCGCAGGACAATCGTACCCCCGATGTCGCCATCCACAAAGCCCTTGCCCTCTGGCACCTTGGCCACAAAAACCGGGTATGCCACATTATTCTCTCTGAGACGCCGCTTCTCCAAAGAAAGAACACTATCGTGCAGACTCCGCATAGCTACTTTTATGACGTATAATGATTATGAAAAGGTGATTGAAATTATGATTGATCAAACTTGTGCACCTGCTAGCATTCACACTTCATAAATTATTTCTTTTATCCATTACCTACTCGAGGACGAGCAGGAATTAAGCTTGGGGATGCTGATACGTCTCCAACGTATCTATAATTTATGAAGTATTCATGCTATTATATTATCCATTGTAGATGTTTTATATGAATTTATATGCTATTTTATATGATTTTTGGGACTAACCTATTAACCTAGAGCCCAGTGCCAGTTTCAGTTTTTTTCCTTTTTTTGAGTTTTACACAAAAGGAATACCAAACAGAGTCAAATTTACGTGCCAATTTTTGATGATTTTTTATGGACCAAAAGAAGCCCCTGGAGTAAAAGAGTTGGGCCAGAAGAGTCCCGAGATGTCCACGAGGGTGGGGGGCGCGTCCACCCCGCCCTGGGCGTGGGCTCCTATCTTGTGGACGATTCGGAGACCCCCCTGACGTGAGACCGACGCCAAAAATTCCTGTAACTACAGAAACCTCCAGAAAATTACCTATATCGGGAGTTCGGCCGCTGCAAGCCTTTGTAGCCATGAGAAATCAATCTAGGCCCTCTCTGGCACCTTGCCGGAGGGGTCCATCATCACCGGAGGCCATGGGGAAGGATCTCGGAGGGGGCCATCATTGCCATGAAGGACAAGGACCAGAGGGGGAACCTCTTCCCATCCAGGGGGAGGCCATGGAGGAGGAAGCACAAGGGGGAGAACTTCTCCTCCTCTCTCTCGCTGGCGCCGGAGTGTCATCGGGAGGGGAATCATCGCCGTGGTGATCGTCTTCATCAAAATCACCATCATCATCACCATCCTCATCTCTTTTACGCGGTCCACTCTCCCGCACCCTGCTGTAATCCCTACTTGAACATGGTGCTTTATGCCACATATTATGATCCAATGATGTGTTCCCATCCTATGATGTTTTGAGTAGATATCCTTTGTCCTTGGGTTGATTGATGATCTAGATTGGTATGAGTTGTATGTTTTATTTTGGTGCTGTCCTATTGTGCCCTCCGTGCCGCGCAAGCGTGAGGGATTCCCGCTGTAGGGTGTTGCAATATGTCCATGGTTTACTTATTGTCCGCATTGCTTGAGTGACAGAAGCATAAACACAAATAAGTGGGTCACGATGTATGAGAATAAAGGGGACTTGATATGTTATTGCTATGGTTGGGTTTTACCTTAATGATTTTTAGTAGTTGCGGATGCTTGCTAGAGTTCCAATCATAAGTGCATATGATCCAAGAAGAGAAAGTATGTTAGCTTATGCCTCTCCCTCATATGAAATTGCAATGACGACTGATACGTCTCCAACGTATCTATAATTAATTATTGTTCCATGCTATTATATTACCTGTTTTGGATGTTTATGGCCTTTATTTTATACATTATTATCATTTTTGGGACTAAGCTACTAACCGGAGGCCCAACCCGTATTGCCTATTTCAGTATTTCGAAGAAAAGGAATATCAAACGGAGTCCAAACGGAATGAAACCTTCGGAAGCGTGATTTTTGGAATGAACATGATCCATAGGACTTGGAGTGCAAGTCAAGAAGCAGCCGAGGCGACCACGAGAGGGTAGGGCGCCCCCTATAGGGCGCACCCCCTGTCTCGTGGGCCCCTCGGGCGGCCCCCGATGCACTTCTTCCTCCTATGTAAGCCTACATACCCCGAAAACGTCCGAGGAGCAACCGAAACACAATTTCCACCACCGTAACCTTCTGTATCCGCGAGATCCCATCTTGGAGCCATTGCCAGCGTTCTGCCGGAGGGGGAATCCACCATGGAGGGCTTGTACATCAACACTATAGCCCCTCCAATGAGTTGTGAGTAGTTTACCACAGACCTTCGGGTCCATAGTTATTAGCTAGTTGGCTTCTTCTCTCTTTTGGATCTCAATACAATGTTCTCCCCCTCTCTTGTGGAGATCTATTCGATGTAATCTCTTTTTGCGGTGTGTTTGTCGAGATCCATTGAATTGTGGGTTCATGATCAAGTTTATCTATGGATAATAATTGAATCTTCTCTTAATTCTTTTATATGATTGAGTTATCTTTGCAAGTCTCTTCGAATTATCGGTTTGGTTTGTCCTACTAGATTGATCTTTGTTGCCATGGGAGAAGTGCTTAGCTTTGGGTTCAATCTTGCGGTGTTCTTAACCAGTGACAGAAAGGGTTGCAAGACACGTATTGTATTGTTGCCATCGAGGATAAAAAGATGGGGTTTATATCATATTGCTTGAGTTTATCCCTCTACATCATGTCATCTTGCTTAATGCGTTACTCTGTTCTTATGAACTTGATACTCTAGATGCATGCTGGATAGCGGTCGATGTGTGGAGTAATAGTAGTAGATGCAGGCAGGAGTCGGTCTACTTGTTGCGGACGTGATTCCTATATACATGATCATGCCTAGATAGTCTCATAATTATTCGCTTTTCTATGAATTGCTCGACAGTAATTTTTTCACCCACCGTAATACTTATGCTCTTGAGAGAAGCCTCTAGTGAATCCTATGGCCCCCGGGTCTATCTCTTATCATATTTGCTTCCAATATACTTTTATTTGCATCTTTATTTTCTGCATCTATATTACGAAATACCAAAAATATATTTATCTTATCATATTAGCTCTATCAGATCTCACTTTCGCAAGTGGCCGTGAAGGGATTGACAACCCCTTTGCCGCGTTGGTTGCGAGTTCTTTGTTTGTTTGTGTAGGTTCGTGGGACTTGTTGAGGAGCCTCCTACTGGATTGATACCTTTGTTCTCAAAAACTGAGGGAAATACTTACGCTACTGTGCTGCATCACCCTTTCCTCTTCAAGGAAAACCAACGCAAGCTCAAGACGTAGCAAGAAGGATTTCTGGCGCCGTTGCCGGGGAGGTCTTCGCTCAAGTCAAGACATATGGAAACAGAGAACTTAAGATCTATGGATCCTCATCCGCTTGCTAATCTTTTTAATAGATCCAATTATGATGAACCAATTGCTAGTGAGTTTTGTGCACTAGATTATCTTTATGAAGCTTTGCTAAAAATTTGTGAATCTGAAAATTATGATGATGAAATTTATGAAGAGATTCACGATAACTCCTTGAATAAAAAGCATGATTGCAATGATTTTCCTATAAATTCTGTTGATGTCAATTCTGCTAATAATATGCAAAACCCTAAGCTTGGGGATGCTAGTTTTGCTATGTCTACTACTTGTTTCAATGATCATGATTGGGGTGATTCTTCTTATAACCTTGAAAATTTATTTAAGCCCCATGATGAATATGAGATTGATAATAGTGTTTGCAATAATATTGAAAGTGGGTTTGGAAGAGTGTCAACTTTAGATCCCACATATTTGGAGTATGTTCGATCTTATGGAGTTTTTGATAAAAGTGGGTTTGGAGAGGTCATGACTTTAGTTAATGTTAATCCCACTATTTTGGAAGAGTGTCAACTTTGCATGCATGTGGATCGTGTTGAGAATATGTTATGTGATAGCTATTTTGTTGAATTTTCTTATGATCCCACATGCAATTATTATGAGAGAGGAAAATATGGTTGTGGAAATTTGTATCTTACTAAATTACCTCTCGTCATGTTGAGATTGCTATCGTCTCTTTCTTCTTCCTTGCATATGCTAGTTTTTGCTTGCCATGAA
>NC_041389.1:385821019-385827098 GCF_002162155.2 Triticum dicoccoides | reverse complement strand
TTTTTTTACAGAAGAGTGATTTTGAGTTTATTATTTTTGAAGAAGATTAATAGACAAATTATTCACGTCCACCAATTTATTTCATAATTTTTGGAGTAGCAGAAGTATGGTTGTTGTTCAGATCATTACAGACTGTTCTGTTTATGACAGATTCTGTTTTCATTGCATAGTTTGCTTGTTTTCTAGTTTCTATGGCTTATATTTCTCAATATAAAGTGTAGAAATGATATGGTACAGTAGGCATTGTGTGATAACAATTATGAACCTTGTGTTTGACAGTAGCAAAGTGAATGGTTTACTCTTTATCATACTAACCTATCTCACGAAGTTCCGTTAAGTTTTGTGTGATTGAAGTTTTCAAGCTTTGAGTGAGATATTGATATGAGGAGAATAAGGAGCAGAAAGACCCTAAGCTTGGGATGCCCAAGGCACCCCAAGGTAATATTCAAGGAATACTCAAGTGCCTAAGCTTGGGGATGCCCCGGAAGGCATCCCCTCTTTCGTCTTCAAAACTATTGGTATACTTTACTTGGAGCTATATTTTTATTCGTCACATGATATGTGTTTTGCCTGGAGCGTATTTTCAATTTTACTTGCTGTTTGAATAAAATAATTGGATCTGAAATATTGAATGAAAAAGAATCCTCCCATGGCTAGTTAATTATTTGACTACTCAGTGTCCTTCACTTATATCTTTTTGGAGTAGTTTGTCATTTACTCACGCGCTTCACGTATATCCTATGAGTAAATGGTTGAATGAATTGAATATCATAAATCTGAATTTATATATCTTTAAAATGCTTATACCATGGGGAGTAATGATTTCACATAAAATAAGTATAGGTAGTAAACTTATTGAAAGTTAGTAAACGCAGAATTGGTCACTTGAACAATTCATGATATAATATTGAAGGAAGAGAGATTTCACATATAAATATACTATCTTGGAGGTCTTTTGTAACTGTGAGCACTCATTAAAATATGACATGCAAAAAGGTTGATGTTGGACAAGTAAGACAACTTAATGATATATGTTTTCCTATATCCAAAACATTATATTGTCTTGGATCATCCAACATGTCGAGCTTGACTTTCTCTCTCATGCTAGCCAAATTCTTTGCACCAAGTAGAAATACTACTTGTGCTTCCAAACATCCCTTAAACTAGTTTTGCCATGAGGGTCCACCATACCTACCTATGGATTGAGTAAGATCCTTCAAGTAAGTTGTCATCGGTGCATGCAATCAAAATAGCTCTTTAAATATGTATGATCTATTAGTGCAAAGAAAATAAGCTTTATACGAACTTGTGATAGGGAAGATATAAAAGTGAGGACTGCATAATAAAGATCTCTGACACAAGAGGCAATATAAAGTGACATTCTTTTGCATTAAGATTTTGTGCATCCAACATTAAAATTGCATGACAACCTTTGCTTCCCTCTGCGAAGGGCCTATCTTTTACTTTTATCTTCTACCCTTATACAAGAGTCATGGTGATCATCACCTTTCCTTTTTACACTTTTTTTGGCAAGCACTTTGTGTTGGAGCGATCCGGATGTATATATATCCACTTTGATGTAGGTTTTCATAAAGTATTATTGTTGACATTACCCTTGAGGTAAAAGGTTGAGAGGCAAAACTATAAGCCCCACTCTTTCTCTGTGTCCGATTAAAACTTTGAACCCATAAATATCACACGAGTGTTAGCAATTGTGAAAGACTATATGATAGTTGAGTATGTGGGATTTGCTAAATCAAAGCTCCTACATAGACCCTTCCTGAAAATAAGATGAATTGCAATTGTTTGATGACTAAGAGCACTATTTGTTAGTTTTCAAGAAAGTTTATGATCTATACTTTAACATGTGAATAGCTTGTTACTTGATCATGAAAAGTTTTATGAGATGAGCTACTTTTATGACGTATAATGATTATGAAAAGGTGATTGAAATTATGATTGATCAAACTTGTGCACCTGCTAGCATTCACACTTCATAAATTATTTCTTTTAGCATTTACCTACTCGAGGACGAGCAGGAATTAAGCTTGGGGATGCTGATACGTCTCCAATGTATCTATAATTTATGAAGTATTCATGCTATTATATTATCCATGGTAGATGTTTTATATGCATTTATATGCTATTTTATATGTTTTTGGGACTAACCTATTAACCTAGAGCCCATTGCCAGTTTCTGTTTTTCCTTGTTTTTGAGTTTTACAGAAAAGTAATACCAAACGGGGTCCAATTGACGTGCCAATTTTTGATGATTTTTATGGACCAAAAGAAGCCCCTGGAGTAAAAGAGTTGGGCCAGAAGAGTCCCGGGATGTCCACGAGGGTGGGGGGCACGCCCACCCCCCCTGGGCGTGAGCCCCTATCTCGTGGACGATTCAGAGACCCCCTTGACGTGATACCGACGCCAAAAATTCCTATAAATACAGAAACCTCCAGAAAGTAACCTAGATCGGGAGTTCCGCCGCCGCAAGCCTCTGTAGCCACGAGAAATCAATTTAGGCCCTCTCTGGCACCCTGCCGGAGGGGGCCATCATCATCGGAGGCAATGGGGAAGGATCTCAGAGGGGCCATCATTGCCATGAAGGCCAAGGACCAGAGGGGGAACCTCTTCCCATCCAGGGGGAGGCAATGTTGGGGGAAGCACAAGGGAGATAACCTCTCCTCCTCTCTCTCAGTGGCGCCGGAGTGCCATCGGGAGGGGAATCATCACCGCGGTGATCGTCTTCATCAACATCACCATCATCATCAGCGTCCTCATCTCTTTTACGCGGTCCACTCTCCCGCACCCCATTGTAATCCCTACTTGAACGTGGTGCTTTATGCCACATATTATGATCCAATGATGTGTTGCCATCCTATGATGTTTTGAGTAGATATCCTTTGTCCTTGGGTTGATTGATGATCTAGATTGGTATGAGTTTCATGTTTTATTTTGGTGCTGTCCTATTGTGCCCTCTGTGTCGCGCAAGCGTGAGGGATTCCTGCTGTAGGCTATTGCAATATGTCCATGGTTTACTTATTGTCTGCGTTGCTTGAGTGACAAAAGCATAAACACGGATAAGTGGGTCACGACGTATGGGAATAAAGGGGACTTGATATGTTAATGCTATGGTTGGGTTTTACCTTAATGATCTTTAGTAGTTGCGGATACTTGCTAGAGTTCCAATCATAAGTGCATATGATCCAAGAAGAGAAAGTATGTTAGCTTATGCCTCTCCCTCATATGAAATTGCAATCATGACCACCGGTCTTGTTAATAATTGCCTAGGATAATTCCGCGCACCGACCCATCATTATTCCACACTCGCTATTTATAATATTTAGTAATATATTCTAACTTTATGATAACAACACCTACTTTTATGTCTTAGCTTGCCGATATCATGCAAAGTTATCCTCTTCATACCCACAATGTAGTTTTATTTCTCGTTTCTAGTTAGAAGCAAACATCCGGTGTAAGTAGAGTCGTATCAGTGGAAGATAAGACTTGAGAGAATATTGATCTTACCTTTAGCTCCATGTGGATTTGACACTCCATACTTATCACTTCCACCATTGCGAATTGCTATGATGATTCCCTGCACTTGGGGATTATCAAGGAGAGGCTGCCGAAAGTAGTACAAAGCCCTCCGTAGTAGTAGTAGTATTTAGGGGCTATTTTGTTCAGCTCATCTGACTATCACTAAAAAAAAGACACATCCGTGACATTTTGGGCCGAACGAATTTTTTTTGTCATACTTATGACACTTCTATTACGATAATTGTGACAAAACCCGGTATCATCATAGATGTGGTCGGCTCCTACTTCTATGACAAATAATCATTACACAAAATGGGATTTTCGTCCTGGGTGGACCAGAGACGCAGCTACATGACATTCTTTGGGCCATCCATGACGGAAAAAACCATGGTAGAAGTGAGGGCGAGGAAAATATCGGGGTGTTCCCGGTTACGATGGGTGGTCGGGGCCAAGCGATGCACGGAGGTTTGCACATTTCTCTTGTACAGCCACGCGCGTGGGTGTGAGGCGTTGGGCTCTAACTAAACCCGAGAGAGGCGTTCACCTACTGAACCCGAGTGATTGCACTGCAGGCTACATGTTACTGAACCCGAGCGATCGATCGATGGCTGTTAACTGAACCCGATCGAGCGATTTCTTCCCTACTGCTGCTAACTGAAGCCGATCGATGCTGCCTCTGGATGAACAGTGAGCATTGCTGGGGGGTTTGGATGAATAGTGAGCATTGCTGGGGGGTTTGGATGAATAGTTCCTGGTGGGGGTGGATGAACAGGACCCCGTGGTGTTGCCTCTGGATGAATAGGACCCCGATCGATCAAGCCAATTGGGGCTGGATGAATAGGACCCCGTGGAGGGCTGGATGAACAGGACCACCCCGTGGAGGGATGGTTGAACAATAGCCGGCAGAGGGTTGGATGAACAGTAGCCCGTGGAGGGGTGGTTGAACAGGATCCCGTGGAGAGGGCTGATTGAACAGTAGCCGGTGGAGTAGCGCGCGGTGGAGGCTGGAGGAACAGGAGCCCGTGGATGAACAGTCACAAATGCATGCTGGAGGAGGTCGACCGTGGATGAACAGTAGCCCGTGGAGACTAGAGGAGGTTGATGGTGGAGTTGAACAGTATCGAGTGGAGTCCCGTTTTGCGGTACGCCACACCCCTCCCGATGAACATGACCCCTGTTTCGATCGTAGCGCTCTAACACAAGTCTGTTTCCTCCGTTTTGCGGTACGACACACCCCTCCCGATCAACAGGACCCTGTTTCGACCGTAGGAGGTCCAACAGAAGTCCGTTTCCTCCGTTTTGCGGTATGCCAGACCCCTCCCGATGAACAGGATCCCGTTCCGACCGTGGTCGGTCGAACAAAAGGCCGTTTCCTCCGTTCTGTGGTACGCCAAGCCTCATTTCCATCGGTTGTTCCGTCCGAGCCCTCCCGATGAACACGAGGATGCATTCCGTTCTGACCCAGCCGGTTGGCTCCCCATGAACACGAGAACGACGCAGTTTCTCCGTTCCGACCCAGCCATGTACACGAGCCCTGGCTGTACGCATGCGCGAGTAGGCATTCGAGACCCCACCCATATGTACATACGTGGCTGTATTTACTTTCTGGCACCCTGGCCGATGTACGTATGTGTACATGCTACGTGCGCGCCTCTACTACGACACATACACGTATACATCGACCAGTATGTACGTACACGTTCGCGACCAGAATGACAACACTACGTACGCTTCGACCAGGTGGGTCCCAACTGTCAGGCACTTCCTTGCGTGCGAAGATGTAGCTGGTGGGTCCCAACAGTGAGGGGGAAAATCTTTTTTTTGCCCGGGCGCACTTCCTTGCGTGCGAAGATGTAGTTGGTGAGTCCCAGCAGTCAGGGGGAAACATTTTTTCACGAAATATGGTGTCCCATCTGGTGGGTCCCTGCTGTTAGGTGGAGGAATAATTATTTTGCGTGTAATAAGGAGGCACTTCCTTGCATCCTCCGTGGACCCAGTTGTCAGCCTCTCCATGTACAGTACTCTTCCAATTGAAGTCGTTCCTTGGCCATGTTGACCACGCTGCGCTAAGAGCACCAGGTCGGTGGAGAACGGCGAGGCCTAGGAAGGGGAGGACGCGGAGCCGGGGAAGATGCAGCAGTGGAAGCCCACGCGGAGAGGAGTACGACGGTTCACTGGTTCGGCTGCGGCGTGAGGCTGCCGGCACCGCAGGGTCTGGCCAGCGGTGGGAATAGTAGGGTGCGATGAGGCCTCCGTGGCAGCAGCCCGCCACGGGAGGCAGGAGCATGCGGCACGACTGGCGCTGCTTTGGGCGTTTGGAGCAAGAAGACCAGAGGTTGAAGACGGTCACTGGAGCTAGAATCGTTCATATTGACTAAGTTGACAAAGTCCTCCGTCCCGGTCAACTTAGTAGGCCCACAAGTCAGCCTCCCAGCAAGGAGGGTCCCAGCTAGCAGGGGGAGTATTCATTTTTTGTGCGTAATAAGGAGGCACTTCTGGTGGGTCCGAGGTGACAGCGGGGGGATGTTTTTTTTTTGCG
>NC_041389.1:385807950-385820873 GCF_002162155.2 Triticum dicoccoides | reverse complement strand
GGGGAACGTTTTTTCGCGAAATACGGTGGCCCGTCCGGTGGGTCCCTGCTATCAGGTGGAGGAATAATTATTTTGCCTGTAATAAGGAGGCACTTCCTTGCGGCTGCCGTGGACCCAGCTGTCAGCCTCTCCATGTTTAGTACTCTTCCGATGGAAGTCGGTCATTGACCACATTGACCATGCCATACCAAGAGCACCACGGTGGTGGAGGACGGCGAGGCCTAGGAAGGGGACAACGCGGAGCCGGGGAAGACGCGACAGTGGATGCCCACACAGAGAGGAGTACGAGGGTTCACTGGTTTGGCTGCGGTGTGAGGGTGTCATTACCGCAGAATAACAGGGGGTGTGGGTGAGTGGAGGGATGGCCTGGCCAGCGGTGGGAGTAGTAGGGGGCGGTGAGGCCTCCGTGACAACACAGCCATCCATGGGAGGCAGGAGTAGGCGGCATGACCTGCGCTGCTTTGGGCGGCTGGAGCAAGAAGACTAGCGGTTGAAGAAGCACTACGGCCGTTGGATGGACATCGTACGGTCACTGCAGCTAGAATCGTTTATATTGAGTAAGTTGACAAAGCCCTTGGTACGCGTCAAGTTAGTAGGCCCACAGGTCAGCCTCTCACTATGCGGGGTCCCAGTTAGCACGGGGAGTATATTTTTTTTGTGCGTAATAAGGAGGCACTTCCTTGTGTGCGAAGATATAGCTGGTGGGTCCGACCTGTCAGCAGGGGGACGTTTTTTTCGTGAAATACAGAGGCCCTTCCGGCGGGTCCCAGGTGTCAGCTGGAGGAATCATTATTTTGCGTGTAATAAGGAGGAATTTCCTTGTGCGCGCCCGTGGACCCAGCTGTCAGCCTCTCCACGTACAGTCCACGTCCGATGGAAGTCGTTCCTTGACCATGTTCACCATGCCGCACCGAGAGCACCATGGCGGTGGAAAATGGCGAGGCCTAGGAAGGGGACACAGAGCTGGGGAAGACGCGGCAATGGATGCCCACGCAGAGAGGAGTACAAGGGTTCACTGGTTCAGCTTCGGTGTGAGGCTGCCGTCGCTCCAGAATAACAGGGGGTGTGGGTGAGTGGAGGGATGGCCTGGCCAGCGGTGGGAGTAGTAGGGAGCGGTGAGGCCTCCGCGTCAGCACAGCCGGCCACGGGAGGCAGGAGCAGGCTACACGATCGACGCTGCTTTGGGCGACTGAAGCAAGAAGACCCGCGGTTGAGGAAGCACGACGGCCGTTGGATGGACATCATACGTTCACTGTAGCTAGAATCATTTATATTGACTAAGTTGACAAATCCCTTGGTACGCGTCAACTTAGTAGGACCACAGGTCAGCCTCCGAAATGGTGCTCCCCAGATATCAAGGGGAGGAATCATTTTTTGGGCGGCCGAAGCTAGAATATCCGAGATTGAAGAAGAAGCACGACATCCATTGGATAGATATCCAACGACCACTGCTGCTAGAAGCGTGTGTTGACTATAAGTTGACAAAGCCTTGCATACGCGTCAACTACTTTTTTTAGGGTACACGCCAACTTAGTAGGCCCACAAGTGTGTGGCACAAAACTTATAGCCCATTTGCGATTCGTAAGAATGTACATCCCATTTTTGAATTCTAATGGAATTTACTACAGCGCATTTACAGTTTGTTAAAAGTATAGCCCATTTTCTAGCTAGGACAACGATTAATAATTTCAAACAACCGTTCAAGATATAATTCAATAAAATTTCCCACATTTTGATGGGATTTGAAATATTTTTATCCTGAAATTTCTAGTCAGATTAAATATAAATTTGTATTACGTAAAAATCCAACGAAACATTGCCCGCGCAACAATTAAAAATTAAGATTTTCAAAATCCAAAACTAATATTTTATAAACTAATTACATGTTTGGTGCATTTTTTATAGTTACTGCCTAGTTTTTATAATTACATCCCATTTATTATTTTGTAAAGCCCATTTTCCTGTTAAGCCTAATGCATCCCTCCTAGAAAAGATTTATAGCCCAGCGGGGCGGAGAATAACAAGTTTACCTTTCCTGGGTATTCCTCAAAAAAACGTATAGCTAGGCTAGCCATTTTCATCTTGAAAAAAAATTAATATCTGGACTGGATATCTGGCCTGGGCTAGACGGGCCACATCCCGCCCAGTTATACCCTGCTGTCCTCTGAACAAACAACGAAAACATCGCTCAAGAAAAACTCTGCAGTACTCACGCCTCAAAAACACAAATACTGCTCGAGCTGCTTGGTCCCAGCTGTCGGTCGCACCTTGTGCAATTCTCTTGTTTATATTGACTACATAAGTTGACAATGGTGTGGGACCGTGATGTCAGGAAACAGGGAGGAAGCAAAAAAAATATAGTTGTACATAATAAGGAGGCACTTGCGTACGTACGACTATGGCCCTAGTGGGTCCCTACTGTCATCCAGTCAAAATAAAGTCATATCTTGAATCATCATGTTCTTTGACCATGTTAACAATGCTCGACGCCACGGCGAGCGCAACAACTCAAAGGACGAGGAGAGGGCCTCGCGGGCCCTATGGATGGTCTAATATAGCGCCAGCTGCTCATTCAGGAAGCCAGGATCATCGGACACCTATGAGCACCTTCAAGAGAGTGAGACAGCATGAAACGGTAAGGCCGCGCTTGGGAGCTCTGGTTTATTTCACACCTGTATTAAGATACAAGTGCAATTTACTCGTCATCGGAAACAACGCGTAAAATACAAGCGTAACGAAACCAGGGGCCCAAGGTCTATAAGTAAAACCGGCGGATTACGTGTGTAATTTGAGAGACCAGTGTATATTTTACTAGTCGAAATCGACCAACCAAGCGCTTCGCCCGAGACCATCTGCTTTTATTTACAAGCGTCAGTTTTACAAGCGGTTTTGGTTGGGAAACGACGATCCAATCACGGCCTAAGATGATGAGTTGGTCGGAAGATCATATGGTTTCACGTCTAACCTACCCGACTTGTCTTATAGGCTATGAATGAAACATAAGACGATGAACTTCTTAAGCATGGAAACAACAGAAGAGGATGATCTTCTTAACAAGCAAATCACTGGCATTAGATCAACATGCAAAACAATATGAAGCATTATTCTCACGGTGAACAGCTCGTGATGCCGCATGCCACAACATTCCAAACTCAACTTTGCAATCAAACACAAGGCCTGGCATTACATAGACAATATTCAGAACAAATTCTTAAAATACCATACATAAGTCAACATTCATGTGACTATGCATCTCAGCAGAGTAACAATTTACTTCAAAACTGAACGCAGGAATAGGAAAAAATGATCGACGCTGCTCACAGCAAAGGGCGTCCTACTCAAAAATATCAAATGCATGTCTTCTGGCTAACATCAATGAGCAAATTTTGACAAGGTTTTCCAATTCCAATATATTAAACTAATGTCTTCTTGCTAACATCAATGATTAAACTTTGACAAGCTTTTCACATTTCAAAATATGTAATGCCTATGATCGTGGAGTCTTGTCATGCCTTCTTGTACTTGTTTGGGCACTTTTTGCCCAGTGCACTCCACGTGTTGTAGAGTTTCCTATGCTCTCTGCAGACTAGTCATGTCACCAATGTCTACTAATACTCAGTAAAGCTTCTCGATCATTCCTTCTGTAATGCAGCTCAAACAGTGAATGCTTCTTTCTGCAAAGTGGAACGACCAACTGGACCCTGTAATGCAACAGTTTGCCTTGGACACATTGGCTCCTTTTGTGCAGTTCAACTAAAATCAAAGTCGGAATAAAACCGAGCTATAATTATGATATCCCTGTAAGCAACAATAGGTATAAGGGAAACAATTACTGAGAAATAACGGTTGATGACTTGTACTCCAAGAAGAAAAGCATCTACCGATCTACCTTATCTTAATGGGAAACAAAGCAGGAGAGTAGCAATTCTCCATCAGTGTGATTCATTCATATTGACTGAGACATTATCTAAACAATGCCTTGTTTCAACATGTATAAAGAACGATAAAGCAGAAAAGTACCATTCCTAAAACAATGTGACTGATTCATTTTGACAGAGACATTATCTTAACAATAACTTGGTTAAACATGTAGAAAGAACTACAAAGCAGGATAGTACCATTCCTAAAACAATGCGACTGATTCATTTTAACATAGGCAAAAAACGAATCAATTACTAGCCAATAAAGGAGGATCAAACATGTGGCCACAAAAGTGGTAATCCCGCCAATCCCTAACAAGTGTTGTAGTTTTGAACTAAGATTTAGTAGTTAATTAATTCTGAGAGTGGCATTGCTTAATTTTACCAGCGGCATTAGATTAACAAAAAGCGTAAATAGTTCCAGGGAGAGTGGGCACAACAACAGCATGTGCTTCCATCTACTTATAAAGGGGGTGATGTAGAGTTTTGTTGTAACAAAGAAACAAGCATCATGTCTGGGTGGGAACAATTTTTGCTCACTTAATCACTACTAGAAAAAGGCCTACTAATGGCGCACTGGTTTTGCCTACTAATGGCACACTACCGGTGCGCCATTAGTAGCATGCCACTAGAATTTTTTACTAATGGCGCACCACTGGTGCGCCATTAGTATCTGGTATACTAATGGCGCACCAAGCAGTGCGCCATTAGTATGTAACACCATGTGCCATTAGTATGCCTCCCGGGGGGCCATATGTAACCACGTGCTTTGTCATACTAATGGCGCACTCTGCCTTGATGCGCCGTTAGTATCCTTTGGCATACTAATGGCGCACTCTGCCTTGATGCGCCATTAGTATGAATATTTGTTTTTTTTTGCTTTTATGATTTTTGCACGAGTTACAAAATATATTATTGGACAGAATATAGACAGCAGCACACAACAACAGTAGATTCATCGAATACAATAGAAGATTAGTCTCCGAATACAATTCATCATATTCGTCTCCGAATTCAAAAGACCGAACAAAGATAAAACATTAAAAGTCTCAAGACCGCGAGTATCGAGTTTGTCTTCACATTACAAGTCGATATCGATCATCTAAACTACCATCACATAAAAGAGAGTTGCGGTCATCATGATGGGCATCATCGCGATCAAACTGGTCTTCATCCGGTTCCTCCAACGCTCCCTCCTCTCTCCCGCTAGATAGCGGGCGTATCTAGATTCGACCTCCGCCCTAGTGGTGTACCGTTTGTAACTGTTATCGCTGAAATGGTGAACCTGTCTCCGACACTCCTCCCAGTCGCCGTAGACTCCGAGAACCTTACCCTTGTACACGACATATGATGACATCTCTATGCACAAGCCAAACAACAGACAACAGACAATACATAAGCAATATGTAAGTATGCAACAAAAGGATCGGAAGAGAAATGCAAGACATTAATAGCACGATTCATGATCCTACTAATAAATACCATCGATTACATCTAAGTTGAATGACTGTCCAAACCAAAGAGACATACGAATTCATTAAAGTTTAATTACAACATGAGCCAATCAATGTTTCAGAACTACACATCACTACTTTCGACTCGACTCATCGGACAGGAGCGGGGATGAAGCCGTCGTCTGTCGTGATGGTCATGAAATCACGGTCGTTGTCACCCTGCATTTGTAGCATTCCATCTATCTCATTGTTGGATGGTTGATATCTGAGGTAGAACTGCCCCGAGGTATGAAGGGCATCTTGAAGGATGATGTCCGCAAACTCCGACTGGATGCGAAAGAATTCTTGTCTGAGGTCCGCGTCCTGGGTTGCCGACAACCTCGCGGCCCAATCTTTGAGACTATCTGGTAGCAGAAGTTGATGATGGTCCCTTACGATCGCCCGCATGTGATGGAGGGCGTAGTAGGCATCCTTCTGATTGCCAGGCGGCTGCTTGACGCAGCAGAAATTCGTATTGTGTGAGAAGGTGTGCTTGCCGAACTTCCCTGGTGAAGGTACCTCCAGATTTGGCGTAGCCGGGGAGAACATCATCAAGAACTTTCTTGACATTTGTGTAGTCTATCTTGGAGTTACGGTTTGGGTCGAAATACGTGGCCATGGAATATTTCGGGCTTAAGAGGATGAGTGTGCAATGTGTGTGACTGCACAGAACACGGAATGTTAGAAAAAAAACGAATGATCGAAATCTAAGAAATCATATGTTACGGGGCGGTTAAGGGATGGCTTACACGGGAAAGTAAGCCACAAGGAAGTTATCCTTATCTGGGTTTGCCAGAATGACGCCTTCGAGGTGTGAACTCGCAACTTGGCGGTCCCCAGCGCTGCTCAAGTGCTTGCACGCATGTAGAAGGGGTCGACTATCACGATGTCCGGGGTCTTGTCTCTAATGATCCGCATCTCCATACTCAGCGAAAACAGCCGAACGAAGGTGTAGTGCAGCGGATGAAGGTTAAACATAGCAAAGATGTCATCAAACCGCAGGACGATCGTACCCCCGATGTCACCATCCACAAAGCCCTTGCCCTCTGGCACCTTGGCCACGAAAACCGGGTATGCCACATTATTCTCTCTGAGACGCCGCTTCTCCAAAGAAAGAACACTATCGTGCAGACTCCGCATAGCACCGGTTGCAACATTCAGCATATTTGGCGGTAGCATCGCCCTACCCGCCACATGCACCCTCCTCGAGATATCCTTAGGTGAAGGTGGCCCGTCCTGAGCACAGATCGAACTCGGTGCCGGCTGGCTCGCACCGGCGCCCTTGTTAGTCTTTCGCTTCGGTCCCTTCTTCTTGATCTCCTGTAACGGGACCAAGTTCTACTCACAGACCGCCTTCTTGAGCGTGTTGGGGCTGATAATACTTTGCACCTCAGCTATCTGAGGCTCGGTGAAGGCGGGAGCTGGAGGCGTGTCCTGAGAACTGAACGCCAGACGACGCCTGTTGCAATTGGATTTCTCCGTCGTACCAGCTAGATCGCGGTCGTCTTGGTTGGGTTCTTGAGAAAGAGGCTCGCAGAACTCATCAGTGTACCCATGTTCGGCAAAGTACTTATCAACTTTGGTAAATGTACCGTCGTCGTTGTCGTCGCCGTCCGGATTCTGTGCCATAGGGCTGTCTGGATCTTGTGCCATAGGGATGTCCGGCAGCGTTGCGGCGTTCTTTCCATGGCTTGGCGCCGGCACGACTGTCGGTCTTGTCTATGGGGTGGTGTCCCCCGCACCTAATGAATCTGGCTCTTCGGCCAAAGCAGGGGCCAGTTTACGCAGGCGCTGAGGGTCATGTCATCTTCTTCATCAGCCCCAGCGGGTCGAATCGGAGGTAACAGCTCGTCGCAGCCTGGCAGCACCCGAACCACTTCAACCCTATACATTGTGGGTGCCATCGGATTACCGTGGAACATGCGATTGCCCGGTTGAACGATTCTGCCCTTGGCGACATCGACCAACTTGGCGCCCATGAAGTGCAGAGGAGTGCAAGGAACGTCGGCGGCGCCCTACAAAAACATGTACAGGGCGTCAGGGATGCCCAGTCAAAGGCAAGGAGATGAAGTCATCGGCCGAGAGGCTTAGTTACCGTGATGCCGTCGAGCTCGGCTAATGTCGAGGCACTGCCAACGGCGGGCGTGCAACTGACGAAGGGGGCGCTTGCTGGCGAGGTGTCGGCCGGTGTACACCCGGGTGCATTAAGCTCCAATGCCCGTGCCGGCGCCGGAGACATGAATACCGTCTCCACCGGAGACACCAATGGCGCCGCCACCGGAGACACCAATGGCGCCGCCGGAGGCACCAATGGCGCCGCCGGAGCACTGTGCGAGTTGCTGGCCTTGAAGCTGGGAACCGGGGGAGGCCCCTGTTGGCCGCCCGCAATCCACGTCGTCAGCCCATGAATCAACGTAGGCACCATGGCGTTGAGCTTCATTCCCAGTTGTTGTTCCACTTGCTCTTGGACAAGCTCCGGAATTCGCGCCACTTGTGCCTTGAGTTCTTCAACCTCGCGCGTCTGGGTTTCCGAGCTGGTCTTTTTCTCCTTCCGCACACCAGTGGTATAGTATGACCCCATTTTGTGTACAAGCCTTTGCCGGCCACACGACCAGCTGACGTCGGCTTAGTGAGCTTATCCTTGTTTTTCATTATGTTCAACGCCCTATTTAAAGGGGTGTCGAAAGGGGAGCTCTGAGACGACCCCGCGCTACTGCTTTCAGTGTCCTACGAAAGGAACGTGAACCGTTTAGAAATATTGGGGATTAATTAGAGTGCAACCATATGGAGCTAATTACACGGGGGTGTATTCCTTACCATAACAAGCTCAAGCGCCCTGGTCTTCGGATCCGTGGTAAGCTCCTTTGTTATCGGGTCCTCCTTGTACCGGGCCCTGACATAGTTCCTGGTCTGCTTGTTACCGCTATATTTCTCGAAGCGGGGCGGTAGGCCTTGCTCGGCATGCTCCGCGTCCTCCTTGTCCAATATAGGCTCCTCCACTCTGTAACCGCCGGGACCGAGTTTGTGTTCCCCTAAGTTCAATTCCCGCATTTCTTTCCCCCACTGACTTGATTTGGAGGTTGCACTGCTCGAGCACTTGATTTTGAACTCCTTGTACTCATCTTCGCTCATCAAAGGATATTTTGCCTTGATCTTCTCATAACTATCACCTTTATCAATCATTTTCTTCACTGCGCTTCTCCAAGTAGACAGGGCCGTGCTCATCTTCGTGAGTGCGGCACTATTCACTTTATTCCCTGAGAGGCGTGTGTTTTCAAATTCGGCGGGGAACTTGTATCATTCGTGCAGCTTCGTGAAGAGGAGGTTGCGCAAATTCCCTCGGTCCTTATGCCTAAGGTTCTCGGTGTTGATCGAGACGGTGCTCCGAAGAATGCACCCGAGCTGAACCGAGTACCCCTTGACTATATGTTTGGGCTCCGTTGGATTCCCGTCAGAGTCCACTTGAGTGAATTCCTCCTTGAGGGTGCGGAGCGCATTCGGACGCCGGTCCTTCCTTTACTTCTTCAGTTGGCTGCCATCTGTGTGTGCGCCGCCATCATCAGGGGTGGCATCCTCGGCGGCACCATCAGTGGTGTCATCCCCGACGCCACTAGGGGGTGTGTAATCAGGATCGGTGTCTTCCGCGGCGTCCTCATAGCGGTGAGGTTGTTCCTCCATCTCCTGGGACAGCTCCCAGAATTGCTTGCCGCCCGAACCACCGGCCTCATTGTTGTGGGCCATGTTTCGCTCTAAATAGGAAAAAAGTTTGGTCAAAAAGTTAGTTATTGTCAAGGAACAACATCATGGTCTCATCATTTAGGGTTTGTCGACACCGAGGCACCGTAAAAGCCTAAGCTTTCATCATTTAGGGTTTGTCGACGCCGAGGCACCCTAAAAGCCTAAGCATACATCATTTAGGTTCTCATCGACACCGAGGCATCCGGGGCAGCCAAGTTAAGTTTTCATCATTTAGGGTTTATCGATGCCGAGGCACCCTAGGTTGGGCCTAATCACTTGGCACTAATCACTTGGCTCTATTGCCACCTATGTTGGGTTTATCATCTAGGGTTTATCGATGCTAAGGAGAATTCTAAGTTGGGCCTAATCACTTGGCTCTATTGCCACCTATGGTTTAATGCAGCAAGAATAAAGGGGCAGTTGATCCTACTTAATTAAGTACTAAGATACCTGGCCCATGCATTAGTCGCAAGTACGCCATATGTCCTATTTTTAGCAAAGTCATGCTAAAATTCACGGAAAATTTCAGCATGACCTTTGCTGAAAATAGGACATATGGAGTACCCGAATTTGTCGGAACGGAAGTTAATCAACATTCCGGCAAACTCAAGGGCCTCTCGGGGTACCTGCTAATTCATCACGACACGATGGTCGGAGACATGACCTTTGCAAAGGTCGGAGACAGGATGGTATTTCTCAATGTGATCAATTGATGGATCAACACATAAAACATGTCGAATAAGTATGATTTATAGAGTCAAAATCAGTATGAATATATATAAAGTTTTTCTTCATCAGCCAGGCCCATGCAAGTAACTACATCCAGCAACTATTTCTGCTACTCTGTAACTAACTACACTCTGTATTTATAGATTCATTTCAGATGAGATCAGATTGAGCTCCAACTGTAGCTGCAGCTGAGGGATCCATGAGCCATCATGCCAGCCAGCCAGGAAATAAACTTTACTTTCCAAAGGAAATAAAAATACAATGCATACATACATACTTAAGCAGGTAGATAGATAGATAGATAGATAGATAGATAGATGAGCATGTTCAGTTTACAAGAATGAATATAAACAAGCAAAGAATGCATGCATGCATATCAAAAGTTGGCATCTACTGCTACTGCTACTGCTTGCCTCTGCTGCTATTGAATATTTATAATTACTTGAAATTGTTCCTTTCACTACAAGTAAATGCAACTTTTCCATTAATTAAAACTAAATTGTTCCTTCATGATATTCTCTGTTCATCTACCCCTAGGAGTATTTCTAACTTGAAAATCTCTGGTGAACTGCCTGATGATGTACTGGCAGTACAAGCTCTCTTCTTTTCTTACATTTGCTTGTTCTGTACCTTTTTCTGTTAACTGATTAAACATGCAGTGGAGTAGTGTATTGCAGTGCATGCAGTGGAGTAGAGCAGAGAATTTGCAAAGAAATATAGTATCATTGGAGTAAATTGTAGTAGTGCAAGTTTCAGTAGACCAGAGAATATCCCTACAGTAGTGCCCTCCAACAGTAGTTCTTGCTTGCAGTAGTTTTAGGGAGTACTGCAATTTTTCAAGTTTAAAGTAAAACGTTTCAGTTAATGCAAGTACTCCTCTTGCTCTCTACTTTCTCTCTTCTCTTCTTTAGTTAATTAACTGAATTTTACTAATGTTGTTGTTAACTGAATTTTACTGATGTTGTTGTCGACTTGCTGTTAATGAACAGTGGCTAAAGATATATAAAACTCCATTGCAAATGTGCCATGTCAATAAAACAACTCTTAGAAGTGAAGAACATGTTCTCCAAAATGAGTAGAAAGGGAGCATGCTGACATCTATACAAGCCAATAATATCAGTACAACTAACTAGCAGTACTTAAACAAGTTAAGCTACTGACTACAGTACTGGCTACTCACTTAAGCTAGAAGCTACAAGTTAAACACATTATAACTTGAGTGTAACTCAGGACAAGTTAAACTTAAGCTAGAAGATACAAGTTGAACACACACCAGACAGTTTTTATAATATTATTAGAAAAATATCTTTAGTGTAACTCAGGACAAGAAAAATCTTCACCAGAATAGGACTAGCATTTAAGAGTAATTTCCTCGAGTCAAACAAAGTTCAAACAAAAACTGACAACAGTCTTTTGATTAAGAGCCAAGTCACAACACTCTTTGAAGTTCAAACAAAAACTGACAACACTTGTTTGATCTGTCTCCTCCAAGAAAGAGCCAAGTCAGTCTCACCCAACTAGGGAAACATTAGTTAGACCACTAGCAATTGGGAATACACAACTGGGGCTAGGTTTGTGCTCTAGCTAGGCAGTAAAATAGAGCATATAGAGGCACTTCCTGCCTCTGCTGCAAGTGGGGATGTGAGCAGGATTATCACAATTAGATCACTAATTTGCTGGAATCTTATTTACAATTTTCTTCAAACTAGTTGGAATCTTATTTACAATTTTCTTCAAACTAGTTACCACTCACTAGTACAATGTTTTCTAAATTGGTTGCCATCATCTCCCTTTTTATCATTTTGGTTATGTGAAATTAGTTGTATTGAGTGGCCAAGCAACCACTAGCAATTTGTGCATAACAATTCCCGGTAGTTTTACCTGTAAGCCCCCCTCTTCTGGCAACCTAGTAAAAAAATTATACTACACAGGAAGCATCTGTTTCCATCTCTCTGTATAAAGGTTTAGCATTTGGCTGAATTGACTGAACGAGAAATGGGAAAAACTAACAACTCAAACAGCAAATGTCATATATATGTTGGAAATTGCAGTGATAACTGATCGGCGTGTTCCATTTGTCAGTGGTATTTACAAACTAATTCTCTTTGTTTTCTTGTTGAAAAGTTGCTCTTTGCTTAACTACTAGCAAAATCATTCTGCATTGTTTTTTGTAATATTGTATCAGTTGTTTAAATGCTTGTGCCATCATGGCCCTAACTATACCCCAGAATGATGCCACTGCCGTTCGGCGCTACTGTTGGATTGAAATACTATAGCCGGAATCAACAGGATTAGCACTGATTTGCTGGACAAACAGAGTGTTTGTGAGAAGGAAGAGGGGAGAGGAGGCGGAGCTCACCGGGGAGGCGCAAGGAGGCCCTGCGACAGCTTAGTAGCAACAGAGGTGGCCGGAGTTGAGGAAGACAGCGGCGTCCCGAGGAAGAAGAGGTGGAGGGGGGGTGGAGGGGTCGAGCGCCGTCGCGCCCTGGTTCCGTGGCTCGCCGGCCCGGTGTTGAAGTAGATTCTGCCCGCCGCCTTGCCTGTCGCCTCACACGATGGAGCTCGAGGGCTGGGAAGGCGAGGGAGGGGGTGGGTGGTGTGGTCAAGGCGAGGGAGGGGGTGGATTGGGAGCGGACGGTGATGGGGGGCAGGGCAGGGGCTGACTGGGGGCGGCGACAGAGACGGAGGCGCGGGGGCGGCGGCGGCGTGGGTCGGGGCAGCGGGGGGAAGTGGATCTGGCGAGGGAGAGGGACGAAGGTGATCTGGCGAGAGGGAGGGAATTAGCTAGGGGGGAATCTTACTAATGGCGCACCCACGGTCGGTCCGCCATTAGTAATTTTTTTACATAGCAATGGCGCACCAGGCAGAGGTGCGCCATTAGTAATCTTTTTTTTATTTTTTGTTGCATGTAATATTTTTTTAGAAAATGAATATGAATATGAAACAGTAATATTTTTTATAAAACAGTAATAATTGTTGTTTAACTACAATTATAGTCTACACTTTTTTATTATTATTTTTTTAAAAATGAATATGAATATGA
>NC_041389.1:385773095-385807761 GCF_002162155.2 Triticum dicoccoides | reverse complement strand
GCTGTGGTGGAGCGGGGGAGGGTGCTGGGGGGGGTGCTCGTCGGCGGCGGTGGAGCGGGGGAGGGTTGCGGTGGGTCATCGGCGGCGGTGGAGCTAGCGGGGGAGGGTGCGGGTGGGATCGAGATTTAGATCAAAAAGTGTCCATGAAATTTGAAAATATTCATGATATCAAAAAGTGCCCATGAAATACAATCGAGAAATGAAGACTATGATTTAAATACAATCAATCTTAGCTAGCTATCTGTTCACAATCTTCTTGCCCTTCTTTTTCGCAAATGGAGTTCTTCTGTGGAACGGACGTCCTTTAGGTAGGGTTGTCCTACTTCTTCTTGTGGTGTGTGCTGCTACTTCATCGTCGTCGTCATGTTCGATCTTCGAGTCGCCGTACTTGTCGAAGTCTTGCTCATTGGCTACTCCATCCATTCCGATGATCTTCCTTTTGCCTCTCCTCACGACAACACGACTGGGCTTTGACGGGTCGATAATGAAGAAGCATTGGTCCACTTGGGAAGCCAGTACCCATGGCTCATTTTTCGCGGTGACGTTTGCGCCCGTGGTCTTGGATTTGGCTTCGGGTATAACCATGGTGGTGAAATACCGGTCTTCTTTTAGGACGCTCTTGGCCCATCTGACACGGAACATCGGGACCTTCTCTCCAGCGTAGCTCAGCTCCCAGATCTCCTCGATCCTTTCGTAGTTTCTGTCCTTGTCATTACCGGTGTTGGATTCCATCGTTACCCCGGAGTTCTGATAACCATCGCTCTTCATGTCCTTGTCCTCGGTGTAGAATGTGTAGCCGTTGATATCGTACGCCTCATAGGTCATCAGGTTGTGCTCGGCGCCCTGTGACAAGGTGAATATGAGTTGTTCTTCCACGGAAGAATCCTCATGTAAAGGGTACGACAGAAACTTCTGCTTGAACCAACGCGTGAAACATGAGTTGTGCTCTTTGATTATATCTCCGTCCGTCCTCTGTTGGCCTCGGTCATTGTACGTCTTCTCAATAAAGGTTTTGTGCTCTACCACCCAAGGATCGACCACATCTATGTGTTGTAGTGCGACTAGGTTTGCTCTTTCAAAGTCGGCGAGTCGACCCTCGAAGTCGACATGCATTTGGCGGCGACCCTCACGGTGACCCCATCCAGCGAGCCTGCCTAGGTGCCTGTTGACGGGCAGACCAACGGGGTTCTCGATGCCTAGATAATTCGTGCAGTAGGAGATGCACTCTTCGGTCAGAAAGCCCCTGGCTATACTTCCCTCTGGACGTGACATGTCGCGAACGTATCCTTTGATGACACCATTCATCCTTTCGAACGACATCATGCTGTGCAGGAACGTCGGCCCGAGTTGGATGATATCCTCCACGATATGGACCAGCAGATGCACCATAACATCAAAGAATGCGGGCGGGAAGTACATCTCAAGCTCGCATAGTATCACCACGATCTCTTCCTGTAGCCTTCTGAGTTGCCTCACGCCAATGGACTTCCGAGAGATGACGTCGAAAAAGTTGCATAGGCCAAATAGCGTTTCACGGACGTGCGCGTCCATGATCCCACGGATTGCAACTGGAAGTATCTACGTCATCAGCACGTGACAGTCGTGAGACTTCATCCCGCTGAACATCTGCTTTGCTGGGTCTAGGTATCTGCTTATCTTCCCCGCGTAACCGTAAGGAAGTTTTACTCCTAGGAGGCAGGTGAAAAACTGCTCGATCTCCTCCTGATTTAGAGTGAAGCACGCGGGAGGGTAGTCTTTTCCGGTCTTCTTGGCCTTTTTGCCTGTGCGACGACTTTCTGTGTCCTGCTTCGCCTCATCATCATCATCATCATCATCATCATTAGCGTGAAGCTCCTGCCTGATGCCCATTGATTTCAAGTCTGCCCTTGCTTTTGGCCCATCTTTGGTCCTCTCTGGCATGTTGAGCAGGGTACCAAGCAGACTCTCGCACACGTTCTTCATGATATGCATGACATCAAGGCTATGAGGCACACGGTGGATCTTCCAGTACGGCAAGTCCCAGAAAGCAGACCTCATTTTCCATACCTTCAGCAGCGGCTCTGGCGCCTTTCGCTTCTTTCCCAGCTCTAGCGCCTTTTGCTTCTTTCCCGGCAGTGGGCAGTCTTTCCAATTTTTCAACAGCACGTCTATTTCCTCGCCGCTCCTCGTACACGGTCGTTTTCGGGGTTCGGTTTCACCATCGAACAGATCCTTGCGTTTCCTCCACGGGTCATCGTCGCGAAGCCACCTTCGATGTCCCATGGACAAGGTTTTTGAAGACCCAGGATCTCTATCTAGCTGGCGATACGTTGTGTCATCCATGCACCTTACGCATCCAGAAAATCCGTGGACTACCTGCCCCGCGAGATATCCGTAACCGAGATAGTCGTGCACCGTCGTGAGCAGTGCGACTCTCATAGGGAAATATTCTTTCTCTGCGGCGTCCCGCGTATTGGCTGGCGTTTTCCACAGCGTGTCTAGCTCCTCCTTCAGCAGCCCCAGATACAGATTGATGTCGTTCCCTGGTTGTTTCGGCCCTTCAATTAGCATACTCATGTGAATGTACTTCCTCTTCATGCACAACCAGGGGGGAAGGTTGTACATCCACACAAACACATGCCAGGTGCTATGTGTGCTTCTCTGGCTGCCAAACGGATTGACTCCATCGGTGCTCGCGCCCAGCACGATGTTCCTTGGATCCTTCCCAAATTCTGGGTATTCGAAGTTCAACGCTTGCCACTGGCTCGCATCCTTAGGGTGACTCAGCATCTTGTCTTTTTTATTTATCTCTGGATCATTTCCGTCATCTTCCCGCTTCTTCTCCTCCCTATCCGCGTGCCAACGCAGGAGCTTTGCTATCTTAGGGTCCGCGAAATACCGCTGCAGGCGAGGAGCGATCGGAAAGTACCACACCGATTTTCGAGGAGCTTTCTTCCTCTTCTTGTATCGAGTGACGCCGCACACCAGACATATGGTAGACTCCGCGTGCTCGTCCCGATAAATGATGCAATTGTTCATGCACACATGGTATTTCACGTGTGGTAAATCCAGAGGACACACGATTTTCTTCGCCTCCTCGAAACTGGTCGGGCACTTGTTCCCCTTGGGAAGATGTTCGTGCCAGAATGACATGTTCTCGTCGAAGCATGCGTCGGTCAGTTTGTGTTTTACCTTCATCTCCAGAGCCATGAGCGTTACTTTCAGGCGGGTATCCTCGGGCCTGCATCCTTCATACAATGGAGTAACCGTGTCTATCTCCAGTTGATCCAGCTTGGCTTTCTCTCGGGCGGCAGCTCTTGCGTTATCCGTCTGCTTGCGAAGCAGCTCTTGAATATGAGGGTCCTGCACCCAGCCTCCATCGTCGTCTGCTCCGGCATCTCCATCTTCATGATCATGCTCTTCGTCTTGATCTTCCTCATCGTCATGTACGACATCTTCTACATGATGACTGTGTACAGCATCACCACCGTGATCATGTCCTGGAGATTCTTCGTCTTCTCTCCCGCCCTCGCCGCAGTGGTACTTGTCTTGTTGCCCTTCCTCATTTCTTGCCCGGCCCCCATGGATGACTTTATAGTCATCTTCATCACCTTGCCACCGATAGCCATCCATGAAACCATGCAAGAGTAGGTGGTCCCGCACCTGCCCGGAATCTGGGTCCACAATAAGGCTCTTCAGCTTGCATCTTCGAAACGAACATCTTATCTCCGTCTCGTTCTTTTGAAGCATCTCGGCCTTCGCGGAGCTCAAAAACCTATTCACGATGCCTTCAGTCATCGTGCGGACCATGGTCGTCTGCGGGGTAGAGCAAAACGATATTTTAGAACCAAGAAAAAATTTGGCATGACCTTCCCTAAAAATAGGACCAAAAAGAATGCATAGTGCCAAAATTCTCGCCGAAACGGAAATGAATCAACATTCCGGTAAAATATTGGCAACTATCGCATTTCAAATACCGGTACCTACAAACACAAACATATATGCAACACCCCAAACATTTTGATGAATCTACGGTGGAAATGAGGTGAGGAGGAGGAGGAGGCAGACGAGACAAGCTTGGAGGAGGAGGTGGAGAGAATGAAGTGGGGAAAGTGAGTGGGTAGGTGGGTTGTCCAAAATATCTTGTTGGTCCCAGGTTACTAATGGCGCACCACCACAAAATGCGCCATTAGTAACCCTGGTTACTAATGGCGCACCTGCAGGTGGTGCGCCATTAGTACTTTTTGCAGAAAAGTAAAAAAAACATATGTATACTAATGGCGCACTGTGGGAAAGTGCGCCATTAGTAGTTTAAACTAGTAATGGCGCACTTTGACACAGTGCGCCATTAGTAGGTTTGCAAAAAAGTAAAAAAATATATACTAATGGCGCACTGTCTGGGTGGTGCGCCATTACTAGTTCTAACTAGTAATGGCGCACTTTGACATCATGCGCCATTAGAATGTATGGAAAAATGGAAAAAAAATTCAATACTAGTGGCGCACCGTGTGCCTGGTGCGCCATTAGTGTCTAATGGCGCACCTCCAACTGGTGCACCATTAGTATATAGTAGTGGCGCACTGCTTACCTGGTGCGCCATTAGTATCAATCCTATCTATTGCCCTTTTCCTAGTAGTGAATGGTAAAAGACATCAGTTCAATAGCTTCAATTCAACATTTATCCAAAACAATACCAATACAAGTAGCACAACATCTCAAAGCACACTGCACCATCATGTGGATGAAAGTCGGTACTGACCTTTCTTGACCAAGATTTGAAACAGCTTGAGAGGACGATTTGAACGAAATCCCAACACATATATGAAAATCCTATCTCCTTTTGTGCAGTTCCACTAAAATTAAGCAAAGTCGCCAGTGTGACATTCAAGTTGAACTGCACAAAACACTCTTAAAACATAAGTGTTTCGCATAGCGAAGCAAAATGTCGCAATAGCAACAACTTGAATAGATATCCATGTTTTAACAGAGGCAAAAAAGGAATCAATTAGTGGAAAATAAAGGTGGATGAAACATGCAACCACAAAAATGGTAATTCCGCCAATCCCTTACAAGTGTTACAGTTTTGAACTAAGATTCAGTAGTTAATTCTGTGAGTGGCATTGCTTAATTTTACCAGCGGCATTATATTAACAAAAAGCATAAACATTTCCAGGGGAGAGTGGGCGCAACAACACCATGTGCTTACATCTACTTATAAAGGGGGTGATGCAGAGTTTTGTGTAAGAAAGCAACAAGCATCATGTCTAGGTTGGAACAATTTTTGCTCACTTAATGGTAAAAGATAGCAATTTAATAGCTTCAATTCAACATTTATCCAAAATAGTACCAAATCAAGTAGCACGGCATCTCAAAGCACACTGCACCATCTCATTTGAAACAACTTGCCACGAAGACTGGAAACAAATATCGATCTCCTTTTGTGCAGTTCCACCAAAATTAAGCAAAGTCACTGGCGTGACATTCAAGTTGAACTGCACAAAACACTCTTAAAACATAAGTGTTTCATGTAGCGAAGCAAAATGTCGCAATAACAACAACTTGAATAGATATCCCTGTTTTAACAGAGGCAAAAAAGGAATCAATTACTGGCAAATAAAGGAGGATGAAACATGCGGCCACAGAAATGGTAATTCCGCCAATCGCTAACAAGTGTTGCAGTTTTGAACTAAGATTTAGTAGTTAATTCTATGAGTGGCATTGCTTAATTTTACCAGGAGCATTAGATTAACAAAAAGCATAAACAGTTCCAGGGGAGAGTGGGCGAAACAACACCATGTTCTTCCATCTACTTATAAAGGGGGTGATGCAGAGTTTTGTGTAACAAAGCAACAAGCATCATGTCTGGGTTGGAACAATTTTTTCTCACTTAATGGTTAAAGACAACAATTCAATAGCTTCAATTCAACATTTATCCAAAGAAGTACCAAAACAAGTAGCACAACATCTCAAAGCACACTGCACCATCATGTGGATGAGACCAATATTTGAAACAACTCGCAAGGAAGACTAGAAGCAAACCTCGATCTCCTTTTGTGCAGTTCCACCAAAATTAAGCAAAGTCGCCGGTGTGACATTCAAGTTGAACTGCACAAAATAGTCTTAAAACATAAGTGTTTCGCGTAGCGAAGCAAAATGTCACAATAGCAGCAAGTTGAATAGATACCCCTATTTTAATAGAGCCAAAAAAGGAAACAATTACTTGCCGATAAAGGAGGAGGAAACAAACGGTGACAGAAAGAAGCATCTAACTTATCTTGATGGAAAACAAAGTAGGATAGTAGCATTTCTAGAATGGTTGCATTGATTCATATTAACAGAGACATTCTCTTAAAACGGCAATCGTTAAAAAAATGTAATTTACTTTTAAAAGTGGCATTGCTTCAATTTTCCGGTGGCATTCTTAGATTAACAACAGCAAAATAGTTGTATGGGACATGGGACAAGCCAACACCAAGTGCGTCCACACGTATAAATGGGTGAATCAGAATATGTAGTGAAGTAGCATATCTGCGTTGGTCCCACATTTTTTCTCTTTGAACCTTTTTCCTATGTGAGAGCAGCAAATCTAGTCCTGCACAAACTACCCGACCCCCAAGTTTCGGGTTACCCCCTTTTTCCCTTTTCGACCAAGAAAGCGGCTGGATAGCTAGTCTATACTACTTTCCCTCCCTCCTTTCCTCATTGGACCACGTCCTAGATTCATGCTCCACCCCACTGCACCCATCTTTCCTCTTTGAATCAAGACCTAGAGTCGACTACAGAATCAAAAAAGATCCGCATGCAGCTAGAGCAATGACGGTTTCAAAGAAACTTATACCTTAGGGTCATCGGGATGTGGCAAGGCGTGCGGCAGGAGGCCGGATCTGCCCACACTACGTACGACAGCGAGGAAGAAGGGGTCGGTGCCCCCCCCCCCGCATAGGCACTGGGTGAAAGAGAACAGTGCAGCCAGCAGTGGATTGCCTCCCTCGTCGAAGGTGATAGAGTTAACGCTGCACCTCCTCCCCTTCCCGGTGCGACAAGATCCAGACGCCTCCTTCACCAGCTGTGAGGGGGGAGACAGAGACAAGAGGCCAACGCAGTCTTGTTTAGATCTTGTGAAGAGGGTGAGAGACTGTGAATATAGCAAACCCTAGCAAAGGAACGCTGAGCCTCCAGCGTTTATATATATATGTAGTGCGGCGAGAGTGTGGAGAGTGCAAACCCTAGTGAACAAGCGCCGAGGCTCCACCTTATATATATACTGTAGTACGGACTGAGCTCGGGTGCCTTAACTACACCTGCTTTTGGCTATATGACAGGTGGGCCAGCCACATTTTGGTCCCACCTGTCATAAACCCAAAGGCAGGTGCACTAAGTCAATGAAGGGGCGTCCATATAGTACTCGTGTATACGACTAATATATAGTGGAGTGGTTTTCTTATTCTCTCCATAACAATTGTTTTAAATTGTGTAAGTACGAAACGAAACTCTTTATTTAACGTACTAGTTAAGAAAACTACCACTCCCTCCATTCCTAAATATTTGTCTTTCTAGAGATTTCAACAAATGACTACATACGGAGCAAAATGAGTGAATCTACACTGTAAAATATGTTTATATACATCTGTATGTGGTAGTCCATTTCAAACCTCTTGAAAGACAGATATTTAGGAACGGAGGGAGTACTTTGGATGAATTAACGATCCACGCGTCCTGGTCGCACTTCCTGTCCTTCACATGCGGTACACTACCCTCCCTTAAGTGAACAACCACACATGCGCCAAATTATCGGAAACGTGTGAGAGTGTGTACAAATAAAGAATTTTAATTTCAATTATCGGAAAGGTTTGAGAGTATGTACAGTTTGCCTCTCTAATAATTATGGTTGGTTGTGTTCAGCCTAAACTTGGTCAAACTTTACAAAGTTTGACTTCAGTCAAATATAATATGCGGAGTAAATAAAAATGGAGGGCTACTACGTCCATCCGGGTTTTTAGTCCACACCATTTTTTTAATCAAAGTTAATAGCTGGACAAATAAAATTACAGTGGGGCTGGAGACAAAGGTTTGAGAAGGCTTAGAAATCAATACAAAATGTATGCTCTTAGGACCAACGTCGATCCTTCTTCGAGGAAACATTTGGTTCATAGCCAATTGTGTGATAAAATTGCATCAACGTGAAAGAATACTGCGTATCGAATGCAACCAAGGTGAATTGATGAATGATATCATATTTGTGGGTAACAAGCAAAGAGCACTGATGGAAGACAACTTGTTTTTCATTGAAAATCGATCAGCTTCATCAGCCGATGCAACCATGAGGTGCAACCATGATCATCGATAGGTCATCCTGGTGATGCATCATCCATTTGGCATCAAGTTTGGGTGAGGCACCTATGAAGTTCGACAAATCCTCACTGTGGTCTGTTTCTTCTCAGTAATCAAGCTTGAGGAAGGAAGAACCACGTGGCAGCGGACAGTGAGGCGGAACAACAATGGCCATCCAATTTTTTGTGTAGTTCCACTAAAATTGAGGAAGACATGCCCAGGTATGGAGATATGCATCGCTGTTTCCAAAAATATAAAAAAAGGGATATAGTGTTGTTACTTTGTTTTACAAGATTAACAACAACATCTCAATTGTCAATAAGAATTAATGAAAAGTATACCAACAAACAAAAGCATCATGATTATCTTGATGGTAACTAAACCAGGATACCCGAGAAAAAAAGCATTTCTTCATTTAACCAGTGATAGTATTAGATTAGCAGCAGCAATAGGAGCATATGGACAATGACCGCACAACCACCATGTACTTTTTGTCGAAACAACATGTATACCTCCAGCAAGGCATAAATTAGGACAACTTATCGAGTGGCATTTCCTCTATAATAGTAGGTGATGTTGGACCAGCCAATGAACCCTAGCTACTATACATGGGGAGCTGGGGAGTAGTCACATAGAAGAAAACCCGCATGCAGCAACCTGGGGAGCTGGACCAGTACGAGAAGTTATACCTCAGGTGGGCGAGATGTCGCTTAGGCGGGCAGGCTGGATCTGCCCACACGACGGCATTGAACAAGGGTGCAGAGGACCTTCGTCCGCGCCAGCGCCGGCTCCGAGAGGATGGTGTGCATCGGCTTCCTCCATCGCCGACGACGACAATGTCAACGCTGCACCTCCTCACCTCCCACAACGGACGGGATTCGGCCGGATCTGTGACCACCGGTGAGGAGAGAGATAGAGTGGACACTGTCATCTTGTTTTGATATGGAGAGAGTGACAGAGCGAGACACGAGAAACCCTATCAAACAAGAGGCTATAATGGAGTAAAAAAATCTCTCCACAGCAGTGGTTTTAAATAGAATACACGCATTCCCGGAAAAAAGAAACGAAAACCGGCAGACAATTTTTTAACGTACCAAGAAAGAAAACTCGATCAAAAACACACCCCCGCTTCCAGGTCGCGGGATTTGTCGCACACACACATAGACATAGACATGCATATCCGTTTTTACATAAAATTATATTTCCATTTCCATCTCCATCTCCAATCATATTTGTCCAACTGGCACATTATTTATGTTGTTATTTATATACGCAGCAATATTAACGTACAACATCTCTTGTGTGCGGGTGTCCGGACCGCTGCCACGGTCGCTCCTGACCAACCCGAACCCTCTTCATCACCCACATGTGCTTCCCACCCGAAACGGTCAATGCCGCATTCATGCCCGGCTAGAGCGGACGCGACCTCTCACTAGCGCCGACATTGAAGTGGCGCGCCGGCCGAGAGAGCGTCGCCCACGCCGCTTCCTGGTGCACGCGAGTGCTCTGCGTTCAAAGGTCGCAATAGCCGGCCGCAACATGCATGTAAAAAGTTCTTGGGAGTCCGTGCTACAACTAGCTGTCCTCGCCCAACTCGTCAATCTCTTCCAGTAGTGCTAGTACTCCATGGCACGATCCATCGACAAACAGGCATGGAAGCTATCGTATACTCAGTTTGCGGTGAGTGGCATGCCGAGCAACCGTGTGGGGTCGAGCAGCGGAGGAGGGTGAGACACAACGCGACAGATGTTATTTAAACATTGGTTTTGCTCGATGGCGCGATACAACGAAACGAAACATTGGTTTCTCTCCGTTTCCATTTTTTCTCCGGAAAAACGGAAACTTTCCAGTCCATTTTCATTCCTACTCCAAGGTTGCCCCGTTACAACATTCCATCAAATACAAAGGAAAACTAACACGCATGGTGATGCATCTCAATGATTCACAAATCATAGCCAATATTTACATCACAACTAAAGACAAAAGTTGTGAGAGTGTCTACAAAATAAAAACTACTGATGGGGTCACTACGACTTAAACCCTAAACCCTAAACATGATTTAATTTCCTGGCTAGGTAGAACCTGTCTAAGGAAAGACGGCTGGCACCCTCGGATCATACGATGCTTTTGTGCAGTTCCACTAAAATTGAGCTGAGCATCCCTGATGGCAAAGATATTGAAGACGTGTGATTAGAATAATAGTACTGACACTAGTTCATGAGACATAAAATCATCACAAGTAGAAGTAGGTAGAAGTAGAGAAAGATCGACATGGAGATGGAGCTACGTGGGGAGCTGCAGCAGTGGAGCAAGCCGGGTCCAAAAGGAAGATGTACTACCTGGGACGTCGGGCTATAGCTAGAAGGGTGGTTGGGACGCGACATCGGCCCATACCGCGGTGACCCCCGATTGAGATGCACCAACCGTGGGTTTTCTCCCTCGTCGATGTCGACCGCGTCTACGCAGAACATTGTTCCCTTCCCCCAGCTCCGGGATCAGGCCCGATATGTGACCAGCGGTGTGGCCACCGTCGTTCTATGCTTGTGAAGAGAGAAACCCAAGAAAGCAGGCTTGTAACTTAGGCTCCTCCTAGTGTATATATAGTGGGTTTCTTTTTCTCTCCATATCAATCATTTTATATTGCGTATGTGTCATTGAAGAGTGAAATGATGGTTGCTTCTTCAGACTAACTTACTGTGTGATTTGACTGCTCCTTAGTGGCCCCTACACGTACTCCCCCTACGTGTATGACTGTTCCTGAGTCTAACTTGTACTTATCTCTATTTTCTTGCATGACATGTAGACATGATGCACATATAGGAATTTTATTACTGCATGTTGTTACGTAGTACTAGTACTGTACTACTAGTCCCTACTCCCTCCTTCCGGTTTACTACTGGTACTCCCTCCGTCCTGGCATATTGGTCCCCTTTGTACTCAATTCATGGGCTCGTTTTCCTCAAGAAAATTGTCTTTACCAATGTATTAATATCGGGAATGCATGCGTGAACAACGAATAAGTAAACCTTGCATGCAACGTTTTGACAAAGCATTGACTTATGGACATGTGAATGTAAGGGACTACAACCTCATGCATGCATGCAACAGTCACACGTACACATGGATGCAAAAACGTGCGTGAGCTCTAATGCATGCATGTCCGAGCACACGACGGAACACACATGGTCACGCTCAAGTTCTCAACATACACGTGCATGCACACACATACTCAGCCAAGGTGAGCTAGTGGCCGTATAAACACCGGAAAATATATATATTGAGTGCATGAGCATATTATGAAGTCCACTGATCGTATTTTTACAAATATACAGTGACAGACAGTGTATTTACCTCGTTTGAAATTAAGCCATATTAACTGGAGAGGAGGCAGTATGGACAAGCATTACTTTACTGTGTCCCATCAAGTTGCCGAACGAGGAGAAGCTTGCAGGATGGGAGAAGCTTGCAGGATGGGAGAAGCTTGCGTGCGGTGGCTTGCAGGACAAGGAGAAACTTTTGACTAATGCAAGCTCTCTCTTGCTCAGGAGATGGACGTGCAACAGTTAATTCGGTGTTAGATTGCCAGAAGCATACACTATAGTAGTACTATTATTGTTCGACTTCCCGAAGAGGCGGACAACCAAGCGCAAAGTTTACTAGTACTAGTACTACTACTATAGTCCATAGAGGTATGTACTATACTACTAGGAACTGGATGGAGGAGCGTCTGCACTCTTATTATATTTTTAAAATGTGATAAAGCAATCTTCAACACATTTGGTTCTCTTCGAGGGTTCTCGCATGTGATAATGGAAGTTGATTGCATGGAACACTCGCCACAATTCTTGCTTAATTCTGGCTCATATCCTGTTACAAATAGGAGCGCTCGGTAACATTTCCTCTTTTTTTGTTATTTGGCATGTGAACATGTCATCAAACCTTGCGGCGCATCTTTGTGCGAACCGTGCTTGCTGCACTTTGAATGTGGCCGAGAGCTGGCTTGATGAAACACCTCGCTTCCTACTTCTTTTTTTGCGGGCTACCTCGCTTCCTAGTGACCAGTGTCTTGGATGATCGTCCTAAGAATGCTTATATATGAATAAAGCTCTCTCATTTACCCACAAAAAAGATTATGCCGTATTAACCAGAAATGAGGGAGTATGGACTAGCACTACTTTTTGGTGTGTCCCGTTAACTCGTAGAACAAGGAGAAGCTTGTAGGACAAGGTGAAGCTCGCTTACGCCTTTTTACTAATGCAACCTACCCTCGCCCAGGCGGTGGACATGCATCAGTTCACTCGGTGTCAGATTGCCAGAGGCATACACTGTAGTACCCAACATACGGAGTACCATCATTGTTGGACTTCACGAAGAGGCGAAGATCCAAGCGCAAGGTTTAGTAGTACGAGTAGTACTACTACTAGAACCGCATGGTGGAGCGTCTGTACTCTTATTTGTTTTAATCTTTGATAAAGTACACATTTATTCCGGAGAAGGGCGGAAAACGGCATCCCAACATGTAATGATGATATTGATCAACATGCTCGAATATATCTTGGCCTCTGTGCGAGCCCGTCTGTGTGTTCTTGTTCCTCGTCTCTCTCAAGGAACGGCGGGTTGGCCATTTTTCTATCAATTGAGATCGGTTTGCTCATACTCTAGTCCCACATGTCAGTGATATGCTAAGAGGAGGTGTGTTGACCGACTGGCCATACGCGTACTTGGTTTTGCACCTTCATACTACTCCTCCCTCCGTCACAGTTTACAGGGCGCGCTTCATTATGATGCATTTCTCTCAATGCATTTCCACCGCCAGAGAGAATTTAGACACGTTTGGTTTAATGCTCAATTAATTAGGGCGTGGTAACCACAATGAAGTCCACAATTTTCTCTCGATGTATACTACAGAGTGGAGTAAGTGCATGCATGTGTGTACCCGGGGTGGAAGCACTGCATGCATGTGTGTACGCATTATTTCCTCTAGTAATAGACGCCGTGCTATAACTACCAATGCTATTTTTCAGGCCGATCGCTAGTCACCTTGGTCCCAAAGATTTTTTCTTTTTTTGAAGCGCGCTCTATAAGCAGTGACAGATGGAGTAGTATGAGCGAATTCAAAGAAGGGCGTATTGATGGTTGCTTCTTCCGAGCAACTCACAGTGGGAAAGGTGGGGCTTATGATTTGACTGCTCATTACTCACTATTAATGTGGCGCAACGACCGGGATGAGTCCCCATGTGGTTGTGCACTACTCCCTCGGTTCTTAAATATACTCCGGAGTATTTGTCTTTCTACAGATTTCAATGAGTGACTACTCAAATATTTGTCTTTTAAGAGATTCAAATGGACTACTACATACAGATGTATATAGACATATTTTAGAGTGTAGATTCACTCATTTTGCTCCTGTATGTAGTCACTTGTTGAAATCTCTAGAAAGACAAATATTTAGGAACGGAGGGAGTACACATATGAAGCAAAATGAGTGAATCTACACTCTAAAATGTGCACATTTGAAATTTGTAAAAAGACAAATATTTAGGAAAAAAGGAGTATAATTTTGTGCATGGCACATGGACCCGAATGCTGAAGAGGCTTCTGGCAATGCTATCAAGCTTCCATCATTTGTTTACATAATTGACGTACTATACAAATAATTGTCCAGTGACATGAAATTTTACAATGGTGTGAGCTTTCAACTTTTGTTTCGTGTGTCTTGCCATCGATGCTCTTTCAGAAACAATAAAAAACTAACTTCCTTGCTAATGCATCTCAATTATTAGCAGATCAGAGCTAATATTTACATCACAACTGAAGACAAAGTTGTGAGAAGGTGTTAAATTAAAATTGATCCATGCTTTCATTGGCAGCAACGTCCCCCCGGCTCTGTCTAAATCGACAACGCATGTCGGAAAAAAAAGTAGCTGTCTGGAGCATGCAACATTCCAATCATTTTGTGCAGTTCCACTAAAATAGAGCTGAGCGTCCCTGTTCCAAAGATATTAAGTGTGATTATGATAATAGAGGACTGCTGATGAAACAATAAACACACAAATAGAAGCCGGTCACCTTTGCAGTCTCTCTTAAGACTAACTAGTTGGAGAAGATTAGGCTCGGAGTTGGATGAGGAGGATAGAGAAAAACCAATCTCCCTTTGTGCAATCACACTGAAATGTGGAGACGTTGCCCGTGTGACATTTTAGTACAACTGCACAAAAAACTCTTATGAAAAAAGTGATTTGTGCAGTTCACCAAAAGGTCGCAATAGCAACGAGGTGAAATGGATAGCCCTATTTGCAAAAAAGAGATAGAAAGGAAAAATTACTGGCCAATAACAGTTGATGACACATGCTACGACAAAAAAGAAGCATATTCCTTGTCCTAAGGGAAGATAACAACACAGTTGTGTTTGTCTAAAACGATGTGAGGACGAGATTGCAATATGGAAAGTACGCTGGACGAGCTACGTTTTGGGCAAAGCGACGGTGTCCTAGACTAGGGGGTACTCACCACGTTGTCTCCCGATCAGTTAAATTGGGCCAAGGACCCCCATGGCCGTATACTCATGGGCCAGTTCGGACAGTTGCCGCATACAAGGAAGATTCCACAAGACTTGGTGATCAAGACAAGGACTCCTCCCCCACCGGCGTATTCGGCTAGGACTCTTGTTATCCTGGGCCTCTGGTACATTATATAAACCGAGGCCAGGCTAGTCGATAGATTATCATGACATTACTCATCATACCTCTAGGGTTTAGACTACAACATATGATCTCGAGGTAGATCAACTCTTGTAACCCCTATACTCATTATAGTCAATCAAGCAGCATGTAGGGTATTATCTCATTAAGAGAGCCTGAAGCTGGGTAAAACCCCGTGTTCATGTTACCATCAATCCTAAGACGCACAGTTCGGGACCCCCTACCCGAGATCCGCCGATTTTGACACCGACATTGGTGCTTTAATTGAGAGTTGCGCTGTGTGATCGGCAAAAGGATCAATGGCTCGATGGCAGGTCAACTGCGATGTCGGCTTCTTCGTCACCAACTCAAATGGTCACCTTGGCTTGACCGAGGACTGCGCCCTACCTCCGATCGTCATGTTTGGATGAGGGCCTTCATCAGCATCAACTCCGATCTCTATCAAGATCATGGAGGAGTCATTCATGGAGCTCGGGGGCTCAACGTCAACATTGCCCTTAGGTGACTGTGCTATTTTTCTGGACAGCAAACTTGTATCCGCCGCCACCGCCTCCTCGAGTGTCGCCTAAACGATTGCTTCGGTGGAATTATGTAGAATTAAGTCTACAACAATCCTGCAGAAAATTTGTTGAGTTCTGATGGAGGAATTTCCGGCAATCTCTGATATACTGGAGCCCTGCTGAATCTGGACGAGAATCCGGACGAGTTTGGAGCGGGGTGTCCAGCATCTAGCTTGGATGTCCTTTAGAAGATCCAACCATTGATCGGCTGCGGAATTCCCATATCTACCATCCGACCTTCCGAACTCCGGTAACCTTCCGATTAGTGCATCACTTTTCGAATCTGTTTTCTGTGCGAGAACGAATCCGACCCAAGTTCATCTTCTTTACGAACGGGATTTCGGACATCCTTTTTGAAGGACGTTTTCGTATGTGGTATTGTGTTTTATTCTCAAACACATCTCATTAATATTAAAAGTATTTTTACAATACGATTTTCACCATCGTGCTGGTGTCAAACCGGCCCAACAACATCACTCCACGGCGGCCGACCTATGGTAGACACGTTGTCGCTTTGTTGAGCCGAGCTCAACTTCTTCGGATCATCATCTCGTCTAGCTGAACAATAGTTCGGCATAGCGAAGGATAAATCGTCACCAACATCGCCGCCCCACAGATTAACAGAGCAGGCACACCGACATCACCACACGGTCACTTCATCAAGCCAGCATTGATCACGTCACAAGCTACTACCTGCATCGGCATGTCCGAACTGTTGCTTCATCGAGCCGATGTCCATCACGCCGAACTACTTCAACACCTCGGCTGACACATCTCCTCGCTGACCTGCTCCATCTCCTTGCCTGGACTGGGGGCTTCGTCATCCCTTCATCAACTTACTCCACAGACTTCGGCGTCACCAGCCGACCAGCTTCATCACATTAGCTGGACCACGGGCTTCGCCGCGGCGAGCCAACTTTGGCCAGGATCGCTGTGCCATCGCTTCATCACCCATCAGACAATGGGTGTGCGGATCGAGTCCCAATTTTGGGAGTAACCTTTCTTCGAACCGCTACAACAGATAAACTAGGTGCTATTAATCCTAGCAATTTTCGCTCGTTTGGGTTCATTTTTCCCAAGGAATTATTACTCTGCTTTATTCCATCATCTGTACACAGGTCTATCAATTGGTGGCCACATTAGCGATGATTGCATGGTAGTTCGGTCAGTTTCTGTGCATAGTTCGGCGAACGCCGTATCCGGAACTCGGACTGACCTGCGAATTCGGGCTTTGTCACGCCTTCATTGCGGCACGCCGACGCCCTGCATCGACATTGACCTCGACGCTCAGGCCACATATCTTACATTATTTCCTTCACTTGTGTTAAATAAGTAGAAGAATTATATATATATATATATATATATATATATATATACATTATTATCTTTATTTGTCATTTCTTTTGGTTTGCACTATTTTATCTGTGCAGCCAATCGACTCAGACTGAGCAGTTTTGTTGCCTTGGCGCGCCGGCCTGCTCCATTACCGCGGCTGGACTGGGGGCTTCATCTTCTCGGAGTGCCGGACTCTCTGCTCGGCCACCTTGGGACCAGCCTGGGGGCTGGAACCCTGTCCCACATCAAGCTCGGACCGCGTCATCAATGCCGATCGTATCAACCAGCTAAGTTGCTTTCATGCTCAAAAACTTTCAGTCTTAAATTTTGTTCGGTTTGAACAAGCATTATACCTTTTTGGCAAAAAGTTGCTTGTGAAAAACTTCCCTGTCCAAACTTTGTTTGTGACACACAAATTCAAAAACCCCGTTTACATGGGGCTTCCTTTATGAAGCTTTTCCTCTTGCATATGATTATACTTGTACGGCTTCGTTCCTTGTTCGTGTATTACGCCACAATATGCACCATATTGACCTAAGTGATTTGCAATCTGGGTTGCCTGGCTCCTATGCTTACCCCTACGTTCCCGATTGTCCGGCTAGGGAGTAAAGGGAGAACCTCTGCGATTGTCACGACTGGTTCTTCCGAGCTCTGACCTCAGACTGGGAGAAGCCGAAAGCTAGCGCTCTTATTGTTTTCAATCATGGTCGGCTCACAACGGAACTCATGAGTACAAAAAATCTATTGCACAAGTCTCATAATGACATTGAGCACTGAAGAAAGGCATCAGTGGGGGTACTATTTTCTTCGAAGATGCTTCTTACACTTTGTTAGTAATATAGCATAAGTTCCCTAAGCGCGCATTGTCTGTTACAGCCTTATGGTCTGATTGCCTGGTTATTGGAAACACCGTCGATACTCTCGACAGGTGGAGTACATAACACTTTTCGGTCCTCGACCGAAGAGGGAGAAGCCGACGGCCGGTTTAGGCGCGTATAAAGTTCGGGTGAACACAGACATGATACAAGTACTTCGGTACATACAATCATTTTACATAAAATTCTTTTACCCAAGTCACTCAGGGGCTCTTAAATTTATGTGAGCTGTTTTATAATAAGTGTTCTTCTTCCTAGTCGTTGCAAAGTTTTTTTTCTATCGCTCCTTTTTTCGACGCGAGTGTGTGGTCAATAGCCAGATTTCCCTCTCAAAGCCGCCAAAGTACTCCGCCTTCGGGATAGGAGGTTGAAGCCGTAGGCTGACCCGCTTGAAGTCTTGAGATAGGATGTGTCATGTTAAAGCACGACAGAAGCACAATTTTTTCAATTTTCAGATTGGCACCGAACACTTGATCTAGTTCGGACGTCGAGTTTTCACTAACGGTTTTTGGTTTTCCAATCCTATGGCACTTTTCAACTATTTTTGTGTTTTCCGCATAAGTCTCACAGTGCAACGCCGGACACCTTTAGAGATTCGGCAAAAATTCTCGGATATTGCTATATATGCATCGGTTTCACATTGTGTCTTCGGTCGATAGTTGGGTTGCCCGGCTCCTTTGCTTGCCTCCTACATTCCGCTTTGTTCGGTTAGGTGTGCAAAAGGAGAACCACTGCGATTGTGCTTCCAACTCATATGGTTAAGCACCTCGGTGGAGAAAGCCAAAAACGGACTGTCACAATAAAGCATAAACCGGTCAGCAATACGATGACTATGTTAAATGACGGGCCATTCCTAACATTGGCCTAAGTGTTTACGGCTTGACCTCAGCTGTCGCTGAACACTAAGCGGGGTGCTACTTGCTGGCTCCCAACTTTAAGCTCCTATGACTAAGTGAAAGTTATAAAGCCCGTATATCTGATTGCCTTGTTTTCACCAACACAATCGCCCTCGGGCACCGAGACATCGGCTAAGGGTTGTTTTGTTATTTCGGAAACACCCTGCGTAGCATCTACAAGGGGGTAGAAGCCGACGATGGGCCACTTTCAGATTATAAACGGTCACAACGGAAGTGAAAATTCGGGTTCATCTAGACCACGGAGTTTTGGAAGCTTTTCACGAACTAAAATCCTCAGTATTTTCCTCCCACATTGATCGGAGCTGAGGTTTCATGATCATGCTTAGCATGACAACCCAAAGAAAGGAACCGATAGTGGGACTATTTTCTTTGGACGATGTTTCTTATGTTAAACAATAATATAACATGTCTCTCTGCGTGCCTTTGTTTATAAAACCGTATGGCCGGATTGCCTTGTTTTCCACAAACTTTGCCCTCATAAAGGCTTTATAAAGTGGGACAAACACTCCCTGGCTACTGGCTGAGGAGGTTGAAGCCGATGGCCGGTCGACAAAGTTTTGTACAATGCGGATGCGAGCATTGATGATGCAAAGTACTTGGATACATAGAATCACTACACATAATTTTTGATTTTAGTTTGGATATCAGTCCTTAATTTGGCCACCCGTGACCACATTAAGGCTCGGGGCTACTGGGCTTCGTGCTTATTATTTACAAATATTAAAGGGGTACATCGATCCCCTGATCTAGTGTCGCCACCCGACCAGTGTCTCGGGGGCTACTGCATTGACAATCCAATGCAGAAAATTTAAAGTGCAGTATAGTTTTCGAGGAGATTATTATCCTCAAGATAGTCGGACACACCCAATCTGAGTCTCGAAGACTTTTCACACCACGTTTCTATTCCTATGTATGCTGCCGAGCTAGGAATAGATCCTCAGGCCGATTTCGCGCATCGACCTGAGTCTCAGGGGCAACTAGGATCAGCGGTTTCATGTTTTCCTTCAGGTGCATCTTGGGTTTTAGACCGACGCACATACGTTGAGGGCTACTAGCTATATATCTCAGCAGAGAATAAATTGCACTAATCAAAAAAATCAGCCCGCAGTCATGGGTGGTGCAACACCTCGGAAGCAGTCCGGCATTAAGCTCGGGCGCCAGTGGCTGGCTCCATAGAGGGCACTTCCGGCATTAAGCTCGGCTAAACTTCTTCAACTTTTTGAACCCAGATGATCTATGACATCTCGGATATAGTCCGGTGTTGGAGCTCAGATATAGTCCGGCGTTGGAGCTTGGACATAGTCCGGCGTTAGAGCTTGGATATATTCCGGTGTTGGAGCTCGAAAGCAGTCCGGCATTAGTGCTTGGCTGCAAAAGATACCTCGAATGCAATCCGGCGTTGGATCTCGAACGCAAGAGGACGCTGCCGCCCTGGAATAACTTCAAACCTGAAGTGCGGCATAATAATTACAAGGCATTGATAAAAGCCAGGAAACTTAAAGGGGATCCTCGGATACCCGACAAGTAAACTCTTCGGATTTACTTCACGATCCTCAAGATCAAAGATGGAAAGATTTGTTGAACCAGTTTTCAAGACCAATGACCGAACATGAAGAACAGTTCGGAAGAATCGAGGAGCGTCCCCAACTTGAAGACCGGTTCAGGGGGCTACCGACGGTGTGCTAGACTAGGGGGTACTCACCACGTCGTCTCCCGATCAGTTAGATTGGGCCGAGGACCCCCATGGCCATATACTCATGGGCCAGTTCGGACAGTTGCCGCATACAAGGAAGATTCCACAAGACTTGGTGATCAAGACAAGGACTCCTCCCCCACAGGCGTATTCGGCTAGGACTCTTGTTATCGTGGGCCTCTGGTACATTATATAAACCGAGGCCAGGCTAGTCGATAGATTATCATGACACTACTCATCATACCTCTAGGGTTTAGACCACAACATATGATCTCGAGGTAGATCAACTCTTGTAACCCCTATACTCATTATAGTCAATCAAGCAGCATGTAGGGTATTATCTCATTAAGAGAGCCCGAAGCTGGGTAAAACCCCGTGTTCATGTTACCATCGATCCCAAGACGCATAGTTCGGGACCCCCTAACCGAGATCTGCCGGTTTTGACACTGACACAAAGAACTATGGAAGATCCACATGCAGCGACGTGGGAAGACGGGAAATGGAGCAAGGTCGGAGGGGATAACTGGAGGTCGTTGGGATGTAATGAGGTGAGCGGCGGCGGGCGGAATCTGCCCATACAGCGGTAGTGAGCAGGTGACGTAGGCCCTACCGCACCAGAGATTGGTCAGAGAGAACGGCGTGTACCGCAGCTCGGGACGTGCTGCCTCGGCGCCGTCGAACGAAGAAATGATGCACATCCTCCCTTTCCACTGGCGGACAGGATGCGGCCGGATCAGTGACCAATGGTGAGAGAGAGGCCACCGCAGCCTTGTGTGAGATACTCTAAAAAGAGACAAACCAAGCAGGCAGTCTCCATTGTATATAGTGGAGCGGACTACCTTTTTCTCCATAAAAATCGTTTTATATTATGTGTACGTGCCATTGAGCGATATAACTTTATTTAAAAATGTCGGTGTACTAGAGTAGGGGTACCCTAGTATCCCGAACTTGTGCATGGGCAGTTGCAGCACCCCGCGGCAAAGCTTGCCGGGTGACCGCCAAGGTCCTCCGTGGTTCCTTTGGAGCCATTCAAGAACAAAGTATTCAAGCCAAGGAGACAAGGCCCCGGCAAGAGGAGCTTGCCGGGAAGGCCAACCAAGGCATCTCAAGGAACTTGCCGTGGCGCGCCACGCGTCTCGGCGAGGCCTGGTGAGCGACAAGCTTCCGGACGTGACAAGACAACGACCGCGGCAAGGCGCTTGCCGCGGCAAACTACCACTCTGTACCCACGCTCCAGCACATCCACCAACGTGTCGCCCTGAGGCCTTTCCAGGCGGGCGTGGCGAGAGGCCGAGCAGCCAGCGGTGCGCAGTGGCAAGCGGCGCTGACAAGATAGCCATCGTGGCAAGCGGTGGCGTCCCTGACGGTCCCTTTTTGCACTATTTGGGCGACGTAGACGGGCATTTAATGCCTTTGTCCCCTGCCGTCAGGGTTAGGTATGATACACTATACAGGTAGCTGTACCAACCGCAATTCCTTTTCCATTTTTACCCTTGTCTACGTTGCCACCTGTCGGAGACCCCTTGAGCATATAAAAGGAGGCCCATGCGCAACGTAGAGGGGGGGTTCGAAGGCAGAGAAACACTCACGCTCGGTCTCGTTAGCAGCTAGTGTGTACTGTAGCACTCAACGCTCCCGAGCAAGAACTCAATACACTCAGACATGCAGCAGTAGGAGTGTTATCTCTCCTAAGAGCTCCGAAGCTGGGTAAAACTGCTCGTGTGCTTCGCCTTGATCTGCTCTTCGTGCGATCTCCGCCCCTCGCTGAACCGAAAGGGGCTCGGTCCGCCGGTCCCATAGGTGTTCGTGGATCAGTTTCCCCGACATCTTTGGCGCGCCAGGTAGGGGGGCGTCGAGGTTGTGTGAACCTAATCCGGCGTTCACACGAGCTAGATCTTCATCTTCTTCATCGACATGCCACCAAAGAAGAAGACTTCGGCGGCAGATGTTCCGTCCACGTCGATCCCACCACCACCGGAGCAAACGGGTGGTGGGGTAGACGCCGGCGGAAGAACAGACATCGACGAGGGAGCCCACGGTGCTCCCAGGTCCAAGGACAAGGCTGCGCAGACCTCGGCGTCTGTACATGCACCGCGCCCATCTCAGGAGGCGCAGGACCGACAGCGTCATGGTATTCGCAGTGCCATACGTTTGTTGGACCAAGATCGAGCTGGTGGATCTCGGGGTGCTCAAGACCAGCATGATTGCCAACGTGCTGGCACGAGCGAGACACGGTCGCCTGGACGGGATACTGCTCCTTCTAACATAGTTAGAAGTCCGAGCATATCCCGCTCCTCGCGCCGTTCGCTATTGCCGCCCACCACTCCAGCAGAAGCTTTGGCGCGAGCTCAACTGCTCCTGGATTACCCTCCAACGCCAGACAAGATCGATGGATGGAGGGCCACCATTCAGAGTCTCATCGGCTTCGCCAACGGCGACACTCCACGGCAGCCGAGTACATCGCTGCCGCGGCAGGACTGCCAGGCACGAGCCCATGGCGACGAAACCGGTGGGGATGCAACCACCATGCACTCTCCACCCCGAAGGCCAAGATCACCGACTCGCCGGATCCGCCTCGACAGTGACTCCACCACATCATCAGATCCACGAGCTCGTCGCGATCAGCGCCAAGTTCTTCATGAGCGACAGCAAGAAGACGCTCGAACTCGCATCGAGCGTCGAAGAGAAGCACGGCGTCAATCGGACCAGCGCGCTGGGCCCTCTGTCGACATGCATGCACCAGGGGAACCAGGCGACTTGCCGTACGCGGTAGGTTGCCCTGCGTTCACTCGTGAGCTGCGGCAAGTCCAGTGGCCCTGCACGAAGAATTTCAAGCCAGACGTGCCAGAGAAGTACGACGGAAAGTCGCATCCGTCGGAGTTCCTCAGCATCTACACCATCGCGGTGCAAGCTGCCGGGGGGCGGGACGACAAGATCCTGGCCAACTACTTCCCGCTGGTGCTCAAGCCCAATGTCAGATCCTGGCCCATGCACTTGCCGGACAACTCCATATCCTCCTGGGCAGACCTATGCCATCAGTTTGTCGGCGCCTTTACAGGCGGCCACAAGCCTCATGGCCAAGAGAGCGACCTTCATCTGCTCGCCCAGAAGGAAGGAGAGCCCCTACGCAAGTACATTTAGAGATTCAGCCGCGTACAACACAACATCCCAGATGTCCACCCTGCCGCGGTAATCAGCGCGTTCCATCAGAACGTGCGAAACCGCAGGATGCGGGAGGAGATGGCGATGTGCAAGATCAGAGACGTCAGTGAGCTATATGCCCTGGCCGACAAGTGTGCACGTGCTGAGGGAGGGAGGAAACTCCCTGGAGAGAATACAGAAGCAGGAGGATCTGATAGTGAGGAGGCTGCCCTGGCAAAGAAAAACCAGCGGCGGAACAACAGGAAGAAGAAAGGCAAAGATGTGCTAGTCGTTGAGCAGTCCGGCAACGGAGGTGGCGCCAAGAAAGCCAAAGCTGGTAGCTCCGGCAAGGAGATTGTCGCGGGCACCAACTACCAGGCTGTGGCGGTCGTCGACAAGCAGGATGACACCAACAAGCAGTACTGCAAGATCCACCGCACCAAGGGCCATGACCTCCAGAGCTGCAAGAAGGTCGAGCAGCTTGTCGAGCAGCAAAAGGATGAATACGAGCGACGCGACAAGGAGAAGGCCCAGGAAGGTGCTGGAGGAGCCAGCAAGAAACGCCCCGGCCGAGGAGGACGCCGCGGCAAGACCAAGCAGCGGCAAGGAGACAGACCTCCCCGCGGCCGCGACAAGGATGAAGATGACGACGACGATGAAGATATGGATGATGACGAGACCGATGAGCAGGAGTTCCAGAAAGCTACAGAGGTCCTGTGCATTGACGGCGGTGCTTCTCTGCATACTTCACACCGCCAGCTCAAGCAGTGGGTGCGGGAAGTCAATGCGACAGAACCACCCGTCGAGTCACGCAAGCCTCTGAAATGGTCCAGCACGCCTATCATCTTTGATGTTGGTTTGCCGATGTTGGTTTCACCAACTATCCGCAACCTCAAGGTCACTAAGATACTAGTTGACGGCGGGGCCGGCTTGAACCTGATCTCCTCCGCGGTACTCTAGAAACTCCAGATCCCTGATGGTGAGCTCGAAGAGACCGGCACATTCAAAGGAATCAATCCGGGAAGGAGCAAGCCGAAGGGAAAGATCATGTTGCCGGTGACATTTGGCAGCGAGTTGAACTTCAGGACTGGGAGGGCCACTTTTGACGTTGCTAACTGTCCATTGCCTTACAATGGGATACTCGGCCGTCCAGCACTCGCCAAATTCATGGCAGCCTCTCACTATGCATACAACATGCTGAAGATGCCAGGCCCGATAAATGTCATCTCTGTCCCTGGCGACAAGAAGGATGCTCTTATCTGCGCCGACAAGATCTACCGAGAAGCAGCAGCCACAACAGATCGCAAATCACTTGCCTTTGAAGCTCCCGGGGGGAAGAAAAATACCAAGTCTGGCAAGAGTTCTGATGCCCACTCCGGCAAGCGCACCTCTTCGGAGTGCTGCGCTACCATCGAGGACGCACCATCGAGCTCCACCGGCAAGTGTAAGAAGGCAATGGCAGCTCCACTAGAGACCAAGAAGGTGTCCGCCAAGGAGGACGGCACTGGTGGTACCTTCACCATCAGTGCCACTCTCGACCCTAAATAGGAAAGCGCGCTTGTTGCTTTCCTGCGGGCGAACGTCGACGTGTTTGCGTGGCAACCGTCTAACATCCCCGGTGTTCCCAGGAAAGTAATCGAGCACCACCTTGCCGTCTGTCCTCATGCGCGGCCCGTCAAGCAAAAAGTCAGGAAACAGGCAGTGGAGCGCCAAGAATTCATCGCAGAAGAAATCAAGAAATTGGAAGCACCAGGCCTTGTCAGAGGAGTGCTCCATCCTACGTGGTTGGCCATCCCTGTAGTCATGCGCAAGGCAAACGGGAAATGGAGGCTTTGTATCGACTTTACTGATGTCAATAAAGCTTGTCCCAAAGACCCATTTCCCTTGCCGCGCATCGACCAAATTGTTGACTCCACGGCCGGATGTGACTTGCTTTCATTTCTTGATGCATACTCAGGATACCATCAAATCTTCATGGCAGAAGAGGATGAGGAGAAGACCGCATTCATCACCCCATGTGGCACATACTGTTTCGTACGGATGCCTTTCGGTTTAAAGAATGCTGGTTCAACATTTGCAAGGGTAGTCCATGACGCTTTTGAGCCGCAAATACACAGAAATGTGGAAGCCTACATGGATGACATAGTGGTCAAGAGCAAGGACAAGGCAAATCTGATTCAAGATTTAGACAAAACCTTTGCAAATCTGCGCAAGATCAACCTCAGGCTTAACCCCAAGAAGTGTGTGTTTGGAGTCCCCTCCGGCAAGCTTCTCGGGTTCTTCGTGTCTCAGCGGGGAATTGAAGCCAATCCCGACAAGATCAAGGCCATTGAGCAGACTGAAGCACCAAAGCGCGTCAAGGATGTACGAAGACTTGCCGGTTGCATGGCTGCTCTCAGCAGGTTTACCTCTAGATCTGCTGAGCGCGCCCTGCCGTTTTTCAAAATATTGAAAAAGGCAGGTCCAATGAAATGGACTCCGGAGGCGGAGGCTGCGTTGCAGGACTTGAAGAGATACCTGTCCTCCACTCCAACACTTGTCACACCTAAGCCACAAGAGAAGTTGCTGCTATATATAGCGGCAACCAATCAAGTGGTTAGTGCTGCGTTAGTAGCGGAGAGGGAGGCGGATGATGAGCCAGCAACCACGGCAGATGCATCCAGCGACAAGCAGGGGACTTCACCAGCAAGCTCTGGTCCCGACAAAGATGGATCTGCGCAGGCGCGTGAGAAGATGCAGAAAAGAATGATGTAGCGCCCAGTTTACTTTGTCAGTTCCCTTCTGCAGGGGGCTAGGTCAAGGTACTCTGGTGTGCAGAAATTGCTTTTCGGCCTTCTCATGGCCTCGAGAAAGCTGCGCCATTACTTCCAAGCACATGAGATCACAGTCGTCACTCATTTTCCGCTGAAGAGGATACTGCAAAATCCAGAAGCAACAGGCAGGATTGTCGAGTGGGCACTGGAACTGTCAAGCTTTGGCCTCAAGTTTGAGAGCACTTCAACTATCCAAAGCAGAGCATTGGCGGAGTTCATAGCAGAATGGACGCCAACACAAGATGAAGAAATTCCAGAAACGAGCATCCCCGTCAAGGAAGCAAGCAAAGAGTGGCTGATGTACTTTGATGGTGCCTTCTCGCTGCAAGGTGCCGGTGCGGCGTGCTACTTGTTGCACCCACCGGAGAGCACCTCAAGTACGTAGTCCAGATGCACTTTCCCAAGGAGCAAGCAACGAACACTACCACAGAGTATGAAGGTTTGCTTGCCGGTCTCAGGATCGCAGCAGACCTTGGGATCAAGAAGCTCATTGTCAGGGGTGACTCATAGCTTGTCGTCCGCCAAGTGAACAAAAATTATCAGAGTCCGTTGATGGAAGCTTACGTTGATGAAGTGAGGAAGCTAGAAGATCACTTTGACGGCCTACAGATGGAACATGTTCCAAGAGCTCAGAACGACATTGCCGATGGCCTGTCGACGTCCGCCGGACTTAAGTTACCTGTGGAACCAGGGATCTTGGTGCTCAAACTGACTCAACTGTCTGTAACGCCATCAACTGGACAAAGCAAGAAGAGGAAGTTAATTTCTGGTGACTATTTTCCGGCAGAGCTCCCCGAAGCCGCCACCAAGAAAGTCCTCAAGATCAACACCAAGGGTGCTGAGGAGCAGTCTGCTCTGGCAAGCCCTAGGGTTTGTTCCGTTGAAGCAAACGCTCCCGACAAGTTTTGCTCCGGCAAGCTTGCCGGGGAACGTCAAGCTCCGGCTGAGCCGCAGGTTCTCGCCGTAGAAGCGGATGTTCCCGTAGCAGCAGATGTGCCTTTAGTCCTTGTTGTCGAGCCGCAAGCTCCAGCATGGGCACAACAAATTGTCCGTTTCCTTCAGATAGGAGAACTTCCCGAAGAGCAAGAAGAAGCGGAAAGTGTAGCCCGGCAGTCAAGTACGTACCAGTTTGTCGACAACACACTATACATAAGAAGACTCAATGGTGTGAAATTGAAGTGTATTCACCGGGAAGACGGACAAAAGCTGTTGGCAGAGATACATGGAGGCATATGTGGTCACCACATTGGCGCAAGAGCACTTGCCGACAAAGCGTTCCGGCAAGGTTTCTTTTGGCCGACATCCCTCCAGGATGCAACTGCACAAGTAACCAATTGTGAAGCGTGCCAGTTCCATTCCAAGCAGATACACCAGCCAGCTCAAGCTCTCTAGACGATCCCTTTATCCTGGCCATTTTTGGTCTGGGGTCTCGACATCCTCGGCCCCTTTCCCCGAGCTGTCGGGGGCTTTGAGTACTTGTACGTTGCAATCGACAAGTTCACAAAGTGGGCAGAAGTGGAAGCAGTGAGGAAGGTGACAGCACAGTCAGCAGTCAAGTTCTTCAGGTCGATTGTTTGCCGCTTCGGGATCCCTAACAGGATCATTACCGACAACGGCACGCAATTCACGAGCTGCACCTTCATGCAGTACGTCCAAGATCTTGGTGCCAAGGTCTGCTTCTCTTCTGTTGCTCATCCGAGAAGTAACGGTCAAGCGGAGAGGACAAATGCTGAAGTGCTGTGCGGGCTCAAGACCAGGACTTTCGACAGGCTGTGCAAGTGCGGAAAGAACTGGGTTGAGGAGCTGCCGGTGGTTCTTTGGTCGATCAGGACGACGCCAAATCGAGCCACTGGCCAGACACCTTTTGCTCTAGTCTATGGAGCAGAGGCAGTTCTCCCCACGGAACTCGTATATGGGTCACCTCGAGTGCTCGCTTATGATGAGCTTGAGCAAGAGCAGTTGCGACAAGATGACGCGCTGCTCCTTGAGGAGAACCGTCTTCAGGCCGCTGTACGAGCTGCTCGATACCAGCAAGCTTTGCGCCGCTACCATAGCGTCAAAGTTAATGCCAGAAGTCTTGAGGAAGGCGACCTTGTTCTTCGGCGCCTTCAGTCCGCCAAGAATTCCAACAAGTTGACGCCGAAGTGGGAAGGCCCTTACCGGGTTAAACGAGTCACTAGGCCTGGCGCTGTCCACCTTGAGACCGAAGATGGCATTCCGGTGAGCAACTCCTGGAACATTGAGCATCTTCGTAAGTTTTACCCGTAGGGCGCGGTTGCCGTAAGTCTTGCCGATGTTGCATGTAATCCTTTGTATGAAGCCGGGCGCAGACCCCGTGCGTAAGTAAAGCTCATGTGCTCCGCACATCTTGTCAATTTCATGCTTTCTACCTTTTTTTTGCATGCGTTATCTGACACTTTGTGCAGCACCTACCCCCGGTAAGCAATAATGAGCCATAAGGCTCCATATCTTTATTTTCTCTTCTTTCTCTTTCTCAAAGAAAGGAAGGTTCCATCGCCCACAAGTTTGCCGGGGGGAAAGGAGAAGATAATGGTGTAGACCAAGCGTCGTTCGAGGAAGTTTCGCCTTACCGGGAAGCAAACGACAGAAAAGCTAAGTTGCTAAAGTTTGAGCAATCAGTTTTAAAATTTGAGCAATCAGTTTTAAAATTTTTAAGTTATCTTCCTCGAACGACCATGCTTTGTATGGAAAACCTGTGCGCGGAGGAACCAACTCGTAGCTAGTTGCGCCCTTACTTTGTTTCGAGTCCGCTCAACAACTTAAGTGAGCTGCGACTAGTTGCGACAAGGTTTCTTGTCGGAAGCGGCACCGCCAGCAGGCTGCTGACGTCCCGCACTCAGCGCTCGCGGCCCAGGTGCCTGCGCCGACAAGTTCCCTAAAAGCGTAGGGCAAAAACATACAAAGGAAGGAATCAAGTAAAGGAAATAACATAGCAATCTCTACCCAAAATAGAGTTATATTACAAGATAGCTTGTCGCAGCTCTAACCGATTGTTCTCATGACATGACCAGCAGCGACAAAGAAAAAGAGAAAACGGGCGGCCTAATCTACGCGATCGCCCTCAACCCTCTTGATCCTGCTCACCTTGTCCACAATGGGTGCGACAAGGGTCTTGAGCGCTTCCAGATCAGCATCCGGCGGCAGGGACCTGAGGACGTTGGTGAGGTTGAGGCCTGGGTTGCAGAAGGCCACCTTCACCAGCACCTTTTAAAGAGCTCCCGCGCAGATCTTGCACGACTCGTCAGCCAGCTGCTTTGGGATCTTCTCCCGGAGTCGCTGGAGGGCCGTCGCCACGCCTTTGAAGAACAAGCTGAGCTTGGCGCTGGGTTGGAGGTGCTCATCGGAGGAGTACCCGAGATCCTCCATCCCCAGCTGCGCCAGCTCCCTGTCGATGGCTGCGGCAACATCCACGAGACCCTCTGTCCAGTGCTCCACATTCTCCCTAAAAGTGTTCTGGGCGGCGGCAGCACTCGCCAGCAGCGCCTAGTCGGCCTTGATCTTCTCCGTCAAGGCCACCTCCCGCTCCCTGGCGCTGTCCAGCGTCTGAGTCAAAGTAACCAGCTTCAACTCAAGATCTGCGTTGGAGTCCTTGGCGGCGCTAAGCTCTTTGCTCCTCTCAGCGAGACAACCCTGCAGCTCGCCATGAGCGGCGGCGTCCTTCTCGCGCTCACGCTTGAGCGCAGCAAGCTCCTCGCCGCTCGCCTTGAGATCGGCCTCCAGCTGCGCCATCTTCGTCTCCAGCTCCTTCTTGGTGGCCTCGGCAGCTGCGGCAGCATCCTCTGCTTCCTTGAGAGCCCCGCCAAATGCTTGCTCGCGCGCGGCAAGCTCCTCCTCATGGCTGTCAAGGTTGACCTTGCGCTGCGCCAACTCGCCTTCCTGCGCAGATAGCTTTTCGGCAACAAGCCGCTGTTGCTCTTCAACTTCAGCCTTCTTGAAGAGGAAGGCTTTCCGCTCCTCGGCGACTTGCTCCCGCTCCTCTGCCAGAGACCGGAGAGCTTCCTGGTTGAAGCCCCGAAGCTCCTCCGCGCGCTTCTCAATGTCCACTCCCGCCTTCGCGACAAGCACTTCTTGGGATTCCAGCTTGGCCTGTCGGGCGCGGTAAAGCGACAACAGCTTCCGCAGCAGCCGCTCCTCCTCAGGCTCGTCGCTGCTGCTGCTTGGCGCATCGACCAGCGTCAACCCAGCGGAGGCGAGCACCTCTCCATCCAAGATCTCTCCTTCGACCGGCGCCCTGGAGCTTGACGCCCAGGGGAGCTTGATGAAGATGCCATCGCCGGCCTTCAAATAGGCGCCGGGCTGGGGCTCTTCGGAGCCTGGCACTGCAGCAGCGGCGGAGGGATCGGCGGTCGGCGTAGCGCCCGACGCTCCTGCGGCCTCGGGGCCGTCAGTGCGATCGCCGGATCCCTCACCAGCTTCTGCGGCGGCAGCTTTGGCGGCCTCTTCATCGACGGGATCATCAGCGCCGGCTTCTCCTTCGGTGGCAACGACGTCGTCGGTATTGCTGCGCGTGTTCTCCTCGCCGGCGACCTCGGTTTCCATTGGCTCCGTGGCAGATGGATCTGACGAACGGAAAAAAGAGAAAGGTCAAGCAAATATCCAAAAAGAAAATTAGAAGAAGAAGAACCCAAGGGAAGTTTTCAAGCAAGAGGATTACCTGTACTAGGATCTGCAGTCATGGTCTCAACCACCTAAGGGTCGCCAGTGCTGTCCCTTGCCGGAGAACTGTCCCTTGCCGTAGAATTCTCCCTTGCCGGAGAACGCTCCCTTGCCGGGGAATCCTCCCTTGGTGGTGTAATCAAAGCAGATGGCATTTCGGGAGCGGCTTCCGCGCACTCCTGGTGAGGCTGCTCTGCTCCTACACAAACCAACAGTCAGATATCAGCAAAGAAAGAGCACCCATGCGCGCCTGACAGTAGGAAGTAAACCATATACTTACGCTGGGGGCTGCGCTGGGGGCTGCTTTGGGGAAAAGTTGCCGGGTCCGGCAAGGTGGTCTCGGACACGCCCCCTGCTGTCGCGGTGGGTTCGTCCTCGATGACAATCACCGGGACCTTGGATCTCTTCGCCGCTCTCTGGGCCAGAGTCCTAAAAAGGAATGTGTTTGGAGTAAAGCAAATCAGATACAAGACAAAACAACAAGAATTGAAGAACTACAAGTACAGCAAAGAATCTTACTCTTCTTCTTCCTCGTTGGAGCTGAGCGCAGAGAGATCGAAGTCTGGCTCGCCTCCGGTGCGACGAGGCGGAGGAGTATGTTCCCTTGTCCGCTTGGCAGGAGCAGTAGCGGTGGACCGGGAAGACCCCACTCTAGTTGCGGCAGCGGCGTGAGGCGCTCCCGCGGCAACAGTGCTTGCCGCGGTAGAGCGTGTCGCGCGGCACGGCGGCTGTTGACTCGTCTGCCGCCCCGCTACGTCCCCGGCCTTGCGGAGACGCCTTCTTGGTGGAGCTGGGGGCTCCGCTTGCGGCGAGCTGGCTGAAGGTGGGGAGGAGGAGGAGCCGATCTTCAACGAGTCACTCGCGCCCTCGACGGGCTCGCTCGACTCCGCTTCAGGCCCGACAAGCTCTTCCTCGCTGGCAAGCTCCTCTCGCTCGACAAGGCTTGCCGCCTCTGCTGCCTCTGCCTCCTCCACGGTGAATCTGAACTCGCCCTCGGCAGCGGCTGCTGCCGCCTCTTCCAGCCTGGTGGCGATGCGCTGCATCTCGTCATCGATGGTGTCGCGGGTGAGGCTCTTCTGTTCATCGGGGCGGACCGTCACTTCTACCAGACCGTCAAAGAACTCGTGCCCGATGTCGTCTGTAGGCTCTTGCCAAGTTGGGACAATTCCATGCGAATCGCACAGCGGCATCATTGCACGGATGCGGTCGAGCGAGGAGTTGTTGCACAGCGGAACGACACCCCTCGGCAACCTGAACACTTCGCGATGTTGAGGATCGTGCTTGAACAGTTCTAGGAGCATCGCGTCCAGTTCCAGGACAGTGAAGTTAAAATTGAGGCCCGGGCGCAGCCTCATGATATCCTCCGCATTCTGGAACTCCCAGGCGGGTCTCCTCCTCTCCTGCAGGGGGGCGATGCGGCGACGAAGAAAATCTGCGCCAACGGCGCCTACAGTGAGCCCGGCAAGCCTAAGGCGTAGGATCCGGGTGACGGCAATCTTCATCCTAGCGTCTTCCGGGGACACGCTGCTCCAATCGTTGCCGCGCACTACTAGGGCTTGGCGCTGGGTGGTAAACGGCTACGGGTTCTCCTCGACAATCTTGTACTAGTCTGCTCTCCATTTATCCCACTTGCTGTGGAGCTCTCCCTCCAGATAAGCGTCCTTCTTGCCAGTTCTCGAGATCCAAGCGATTCCGCCGGAAAGAGGCTCCCCTCTCTCAACTCGGGGCATAAAGAAGTGGCGGAAAAGAGCTATGTTTGGATAGACTCCGACAAAGTTTTCGCAGAGATGTGCAAAAACTGCCATGGTCAGAACAACATTGGGGGTGAAGTCAAGGAGGCGGAACCCGTAGGTGTTCATGTTATCGCAGAAAAATTCAGAGAAAGGCGGGCACAGCCCGCAGTAGAAGAACAGCGCGAAGAAAGGGTATCCATTTGGAGCCAGTTCCGAAGCGGCAGCTGGGAGTACCTTCATACGCGGATGCGCTCGCGTCTCCGTCGACCAGAAGAGGTAGTAGTACTCCCTCAGCTCCTTCGCGGCGAGCTGGGGGGGGGGGAAGATTGCCCGCTCCTTTCGCAGCGCCGCGAGCCGCTGCGCCTCGGCTGACTTCACGACCTTCCCCTTGTCGGCTTTCGGAGCCATGGCAGAGGTGGTGGGGGAGATCGACGGCGTTGGTGATGCTGGTGGCGATGAGGGGCGGAGCGCTGCTCCCTTTCAGCTTTGGGAAGAAGGGGGGAGCGGCGGAGATTTCTGAGATTGGAGTAGCAACCGGCGAGATGGGCGAACTGCCCCTGTTTCCCCTGCTTATAAAGAGGGAGGGGGCGGGCGTTCCGTCTTTCCGAATAAAGAAACCACCCACGATCTCTCCCACGACGCCGCATTTGACGCGTGCTGTTCGAGGAGGGCGCGGTGGGTACAGAGTGAGATACGGTGTAACCCAGGTCGCGTGTGCCCATGCCCTGTTTTGGGCCTGGCCCAACAGCGCTCAGCACCGTGTGTGGCCCAGGCCCGGGGGCTCCTGTCGGTGTACTAGAGTAGGGGTACCCTAGTATCCCGAACTTGTGCACGGGCAGTTGCAGCACCCCGCGGCAAGGCTTGCCGGGTGACCGCCAAGGTCCTCCGTGGTTCCTTTGGAGCCATTCAAGAACAAAGTATTCAAGCCAAGGAGACAAGGCCCCGGCAAGAGGAGCTTGCCGGGAAGGCCAACCAAGGCATCTCAAGGAACTTGCCGCGGCGCGCCATGCGTCCCAGCGAGGCCTGGTGAGCGACAAGCTTCCAGACGCGACAAGACAACGACCGCGGCAAGGCGCTTGCCGCGGCAAACTACCACTCTGTACCCACGCTCGAGCACATCCACGAACGTGTCGCCCTGGGGCCTTTCCAGGCGCGCGTGGCGAGAGGCCGTGCAGCCAGCGGTGCGCAGTGGCAAGCGACGCTGACAAGATAGCCATCGTGGCAAGCGGTGGCGTCCCTGACGGTCCCTTTTTGCACTATTTGGGTGACATAGACGGGCATTGAATGCCTTTGTCCCCTGCCGTCAGGGTTAGGTACCAACCGCAATTCCTTTTCCATTTTTACCCTTGTCTATGTTGCCACCTGTTGGAGACCCCTTGAGCATATAAAAGGAGGCCCATGCGCAACGTAGAGGGGGGTTCGAAGGCAGAGAAACACTCACGCTCGGTCTCGTTAGCAGCTAGTGTGTACTGTAGCACTCAGCGCTCCCGAGCATGAACTCAATACACTCAGACATGCAGCAGTAGGAGTGTTATCTCTCCGGAGAGCTCCGAAGCTGGGTAAAACTGCTCGTGTGCTTCGCCTCGATCCGCTCTTCGTGCGATCTCCGCCCCCCGCCGAACCGAAAGGGGCTCGGTCCGCCGGTCCCAACGCGTCAAGTAAAACTTTGTTTAGTGCACGCATGGTACACGACCTCCGTAGGTAAACAACCGCTAGACGTGTTCAAATTAGCACGTGGGCTGCCATTTCGTATAGAAATGAGCTCCACCGTGTACCCGTGCGGGTGTGGCTGGGCGCGAAGTGTGAGTACGTGCACGGTGCACCTACTCTCTTCTTGTATACGTACACCACCTACGTGGGGTTGTGTCAAAGAGATACAAACATAGAGAGATATAGTGTGTGGGTTTGTGA
>NC_041389.1:385769499-385772880 GCF_002162155.2 Triticum dicoccoides | reverse complement strand
GTATCATTGGCTTGAGGTGTGGATAGAATCGAAGAGAGGGATGATGTGTGTGTGTGTGTGCGCACGTGATCGATAAAGAGTGCCATCAAATTTGTGTGTGCCCACGTCAAAGATATAGAGTGGCTGGCTACTGGAACGTGAGAGGGGACAGGTGCAATTTGTCTCTGTGGCATGGATACCTACCTACAACGCTCGACTATGGGTGTGTGGGGGGGGGGAGGGAGGCCTAATTAACTATGGAGGTACAATGATTGTTATATGTGTGGAGGAGGAGAGAGGCCTACCTCATGTATTAAGGGAGATCGATCTACCTCATGTATTAAGGGAGATCGATCGGCATGCATGCATATGTGTAGGAGAGGAATAAGGTTGGGAGAGACAGAGCTAGAGTGTTGGAGGGGGTGGTAGTGGAGTTTCTTCTAACAAATGGTGGGAGAGGTTTGCTAGACAAACGGAGGGCATGCCTGCAATATCAATAAGAGAGGGGATGGCTGCCTATCTGTGCACGTGCGTGTGAGAGACGGGTCAGGAGGCATGAAAGCATGATGAGGTGGGATGATATGGTTGTGGTAAGCAGACGTAACTACATAGGAATATCAATCGTCCTTTGTCATAGAAATGAGAGACATAATTTGTGAGGTACGTGGATCGATGGGGGGGGATAGTTAAAGTCGACCTAGGTATATGTTGGGAGATCGATCGGTATACATGCATGTGTGTGTTAGAAGCAAATGAGGCACGGGGAGAAGGATAGAGAGAGGGGGATGCATCTAGGAGGTGGTGCCAGAGGCATACTATATCGAGGGGGAAGGAGTGTGCGAGTATGAGATCGATGGAAAGAGTGGTGGGAGTGAGGCATGGATGGTGATAAGAGAAGAGGGGAAGCTTCTGTTTGTGCTAGGCATACCTGGCTAGAGAGGCATATCAATCGATGTGTGCTGTAAAGAACGAGCTGGGGGCCTACACACACCATGGGTGAACAACCTAAAGTGAAAAGACAAATTTGCGCGATGGAGCTAGAGAATGATGAGGGAGGGTGAGAGGGATGCGGGTGTTTGCATGCACGAGAGAAAGTTAGCGCTAGCTACAAAGATAAGAGGATTGTGTGGGTGTAAAAGACGAATAGAGATCATACTTCATTATACAAAGCGAATTCAGATATTTGAAGAATTTATCATAGTGTTTTAAACCGACGCATGTGTGAATATATATAATGGTGATACACATGGTGTGGTTATGAACATGTTATACTACATATAATATATTTTATCTCTACTCTTATAAAAAACGGAGTTGTTGATGATGGTGTGTCTGCCATCCTGCAGTATAGGCTGTCCGATTTATATCTGACGGATAGGAAGGAAACTATGGCAATTTTGAAAAAAGATACCCACACCACTCTCCATATTTGCAAATTAGGCCTCCCATTGACCATGTTGATGTTTTGTGGAACGCATGGGCACTTGCTAGTACTACGTATAATATTTAGAACATTGATTATAATTTGGGCTAATGTGTGGCTCTTGTAGCTCAGGTCTAAATACTTGTCATAATGTAGGGGGCGGGGCACTATACTTTGTGTGATAAACAAGGTGTACATATGGAACATGGTTTAAATTATGAATATATAGTTAGTACATCAAATTTACTATTATTTGGAATCAACATCAAGTGTATTCAGAAAATAGAATTCGACTTCATGTAGTACACATAGTTCATATCTATCTCTATAGTAATCATGTGGTGTGTTATTAAGGTAATGCACGAATGATGGTTGAAGTTGGCAACAATCATGATTGTAGATTCTTATTGAAATAGAGAAACGAATTCAAATCCAGTTCGAATTGGAGTGGTAGTATAGACATTTGTAATGCACTAAAATGTTGGTATGAGTAGGTTACATGCATTATACAGCAAGCGAATTTTTTTAATTGGACATAACATGGATTCATACTCCCTCCTTCCATCTATATAGGGCGTAATGCATTTTTTAAGACCACCTTTGACTATTGACAAGATTAATAGTACATGACATGTACAATATGAAAATTATATCATTGAAAGCTCCTTTCACAGACAAATTTAACGGTGTGCTTTGTGTAAGTTGAATGTCATGTATTATTGCTCTAATATTTGGTCAAAGTTAGCATCGAAAAATGCACTAGGCCCTATATAGATGGAAGGAGGGAGTAGCTTTGAATAACATTTGTATAGTAAAACGGGGCAAGACTCTCCCTTTGTGTGGTGTGAATAGTTTTATTTTTTCATTTTCTTTTTGGTTAAGGGAAGTGAAAATTGATTTGGTACATACAAGAACAATATTACACATTAGGCTTGTCCCTAAAATTCAACCCGCGCCCTGTTAGATCCCGAAAATTCAGATATCGTGCTCCCCAAACTGGTGCCTTCACAACCCGCGCCTTGCTATACCGAAATTACAACGCGCGCGGAAACTCCCTCCAGCTGCCAAATCCCAACACGCAAAATCTCCCTTCTAACCCTGAGCCGAAAGGGCCACTAGTTCAAATCGGTGGGGGTACTTTTGTAACACACCCTACATTTTGGACAAGCAAGTCCCTAAGTCATGGTTCACCCCCTCCCATCGCCTCCTTTTCGCCATTCGAAATCCCAGGCCGCCATAAACTCTCCGCTTCAGCCGCAAAACCCCACCCTCCTCCGTCTGCCACCTCACCGCTGCTCAGCCGGAGCCTCTTCCCCGACGACATCATCCACTGTAACAGCTCGACGTCCCTTGTCCACCTCCCCGGATGAGGATCCGTCGTCCATCTCGTCGTCCCGCCGGTTCAGCCGCCCCGTCCTCCACCTCCAAGGAGCTGCTCCGACGATCGCCTCGTCTATCGCGGCTGCTCCATCCCAACAGTGCCGCCTTAACCTGCTCCACGAACCGCAACATCCTCACCGACTCTTCGGACGAAGCCGAGGCCTACTCGGCACCACCAAAGAGGTTGTACACTCATGACATCGCACATTCTCCTTAACTCGACCTCCCGGCGCCGACGGTGATCCATCTCGCACCCCCATGGAGCGGCTACCTTGAAGCCGGCGCCGCGGGCGACATCTCCATGGCGGCTGTCCCCCAGTGCGAGGCCCCTTCGGCGGCGGTGTCTATAACAGCCGGATCTGCTGCTGCTGCTACGGCTCTCTCTCGCTCGGTCGTGCTGATGTTGCTGCTGCTCCGGCTCTCACTCGATCGCTCACTCGCCCAGCTGCTGCTGCTCCGACTCTCGCTCTCTCGCTCGTGCTGCTGCTGTTGCTGCTGCTCTAGTTCTTGCTTGCTCGCACAGCTGCTGCTGCTCCGTCTCTCGCTCGCTAGCTCGCGCGGCTGCTGCTGCTCTGCTCCAATTTAGCTGCACTTCAGTC